>NW_015641030.1:783966-799317 GCF_001515625.1 Sinocyclocheilus rhinocerous | reverse complement strand
TGAGAGGTGAGGAGAAGGATGACAGATAATTGCCAAATGCTGATGTGCAAAGCTTGTCACATCATACCCAAAAAGACTTGAGGCTGTTAAGTTGCTTCAGCTAAGTAACGAGTTAAGGGTTTGAATACTTATGCAATGTACTCATTTCAGTTTTTTTATTTGTAATAAATTTACAAAGTTTGAAAAAAAAAATTTACTTTGTCATTATGGTGTATGGAGTGTAGATAGATGTGGGGAAAAAAAGTAATTTAAAGCAGTTTAACATAAGGCTGCATCATAACAAAACATGAAATAAATGAAGGGGTATGAATACTTTCGCAAGGCACTGTATATAAAAATGGCAGATTTGGTTGGTATAAATTTACTATAAATTGACGATTTTATTACATTTTGTAATTTTGGTTTTGGGTTTTTATAGATTATGTTGGTGCCCATAGCCTTTTGTCTATGTTGTGCTATGGGCGTCCCAAGTTCAAATCCCCTCTCTCTCTCTCTCTTTCTCCCACTTTTGCTTCCTGTCACTTCTACACTGTCCTATACTATAATAAAAAGTCAACCAAAAAAAAACAAAAACAACCAAAATCTAAATCTAAAAAAGTAAATGTATTATATTGTAAATACATTTTCTTTTTAAATTTTCATTCATTAATTATAAGGAAATTCATTTGCTGATTTTTGTTTTACTGTATTTTACATTAAAATTACACATGTTGTCTAGTTAAGAAAATATAAATGATAAGATTTTAGAATTAAGATAATTTTTCAGTTAACATTTTGTCTTCTTAAATATAATTTTAACCTAATTGTAAGGTAACAATTTTCTTCCAAAAATGAACAATTATGTCAGTAAAATGATGTATTATATCAGTATAAAAATAAGTTTTCATTGCATAGGGTGAAGAAACTTACAACATAATAGATTTTACAGTAGCATTCCTGTGTTCTTTTCTTATTGAGATTATTAAAAAATTTTAAACAGTGTATTTTCTGTAATCTCTAATCATATTCATCTCTGTGAGAGTCCAAACGGGTGTGCGAGAGAACGAGAACAGATGATGTTACCCAGCAGCCCCCTCAGACATACTTACACGCGCTTCTTGTTTTCTTGGCACCTACACTGCCCCATCCACTCTATAACCGACCCATCTGCCAAGCAGAAACAGTGGGCGAGGAAAATAATTGTTGTGCAGAACATTTAAGGAGAGCATTAAACAATTCTGTTTAAACAGTAAAGCAAATTATTTTAAAGAATGAAAGAAAAAATCATTAGCAGGCATAGTAAAAAGCCTTGAAAAAAAAATGGGAAATTCAGAAATGAGGAGAGGTGAAACTGTGCCAAAAGTTGGACAAGGTGTGATTGCAGGGTGGGGCGAGAGACAATGAGGGAAAGTAGAGGAGAGAGAGACGTGTTATCAACCTTTTAGAGTGTTACACCAAGCGGCACAAGCCACTGTGGGCCAATGCCAATTATATGTCCACACAGTTTATTTAGTTTGTGCCTGTAGACAGCGCTGCTACTCTCCTGGGCCTCCACTCCTGCTGTGCCCTCAAAAACCTATGCCCTGATCTGGTCCATGATGCGTTCGGCTCTTAATGAGCTTAAAGTCAAGGGTCTTAGTCTTGGACTTGACAGAGAGTGACAGAGTCGCTCCCAGTGCCCCATCATGGTCAAAACACCATAACCTCTGCTTAACTGACCTTTAATGCATTTTCAACATCTGAGGGTCATTGCAAATGTCGAGTAAATAACACGAGGATGCAGTATCTGTGTGCTGGGTATGCTTGATGAGCAAAGGTAAACTTTTGCCATCTGACTGCTCTTCCTCTGTCCTTCCTGTTTGTCTTGTAAGTCTCCACCCACACGCTCAGAGCTGTAGGTGCTATTTTTCCACACAGAATTTGGCACCGTAGTAGGCTATTTGTCTAAATTCAGTGACTGCCAGAATATTGCCTTCCTTATTTGTTTGACATCGTGATAAAGCAGAGCTGGATCAGCAAGGACCAAGGGGCTCAGATAGACCCCCAAATCACTAAGTGACAAAAAAAGCTATTTCTTTGAAAGCATTATAGTCACGTAGATAATGAAACTCTGAAAAGCTGTATCATATTATACTGTGCGCAATGAATTTAACTGGTGAATACCAAAGGATTTCATGTAATGTTTCCCAGTATGATAAAGCAGCACATCTTCATTTAAATGTTTATTTTCTCTATAAATAGTACAACAAAACTGAAAGGATTTTTCAAGCACAGCAACAACAGTTCAAATTTTTGTCTGAGATTAATTCTGTTTTGATTTGCACATATTTATGTATACTCTCAATGATAATACGGATTATAGTGATCTTTAAAAATGTGGAAGTCAAAAACAAACTCTCATTTTCCGTGACTATCATTATTTCAGTATTTGTTTAATCACATTTACATGAGTCAGTTTCAAATGCCATTTTCTTTCAATCTGGGCTGCAAACCAGCCTGAACAGTTGGCATGTTCTGAAAATGACCTTGATATACTTGTTCTCCTTGTCACTCAGATAGCTATTAGTCGCTAACTCAGACTAAAGAAGATAATTTCACATTTACAATGCACTGATATGTCATTTTCATCTTCTTATATAAAATCAATATTTTTCATCATTTGAGGAATGAGTGGTGAAAAATGCTATTGTTAATGCAGGATTTCAATCATATACACTGATGATTGACTTACTGTAATATGAGAAACTTAATACTTTAGCTAAGATGCATACAATTGATCATAGGTTACAGTAAAGACATTTATAATATTACAAAATACTTCTATTCATCAAAGAATCCTGAAATAAATGTATTATGTTTTCCTCAAATGGTTTCAATACTGATAACAATATGAAATTTTTCTTGAGCAAATTGGTGTACTGTATTAGACTGATTTCAGAAGGATCATGTGACACTGAAGACTGGAGCAATGATGCTGAAACTTCAGCTTTGCCATCACAGGAATAAATTAACATGGAAAATGGTCATATTAAATTTTATATAATATTTCATGTTATTACTTTTAGGGATGTTCATTTCGGTTATTTCTCCTAACCGACACCCGACGCTCATTAACCAACAAGATTATTTTAAATTAGAACCGAATTAAATTAGAAAGGATAAGTGTCTGTGACCCATTAAAAATACTAACATTTGTTTTCCGGGGATTAATTTGACCTGCACAAAAATCAACAACCTGCAGTGCTTCTGCGAGCCGAGAAAAACATAATAAAGCTAGGCTATATGCCTATTTTACAAAAGCACAAAGATTTGTTTTTATTGTGAATGTACTCAAATAAAAGCAAATCTTTTACAATTCTGATTATCTTTAGGACTAAAAGGAGTAGTTGCTTCACTTGTTAGAAAGAAAAAATTCAAGTGATTGCGCCGGCGCCGCATGCATGCACACAGTTAAGCATTGCTACCTTGACAATGCAGCCTGTTCATTATCATAATAAAATACAGTCAGTCAAACATATGGAAAAAACACACTGCTCAGTTTAAATATGTAGTAAAATCTGTGCCGTTAGGCGTTATCACCGTATCGCCATGATGTTATGCAAAACATTTTGTTTTATGTGGATATTGGAATGTGAGTGAAGTACATAATAAATAATATTTTGGCATACATTTGATTTTGTGTCGAATGAGAGACTCAATGTTGGTTTCAGTTTCGTTTTAGCCTAAATGAATTTGTTTTGGCTTGCCATTTATATAGCTATAGCTTCTTTTATTTTTAATTCTTGTTCTTTTCTAAATACTGTTAAATTGAAAAGATTTGTTGTGGAGTGAGGGGAACTAAAATAGCCTAGCTATGTTTACAGTGTTTATTATATTGTTTGTAAACATTTTGCGTCTGCATTAGGCCTATTTCTGAATGAAATAATAAAATGCAACTTATACGCGACTTATGTTGTTTTTTTTTTCTAAAAAACGAAAATTTTTAAAACCGTTTAAATGATTGTATTAATCGGTCAAAATTCTTACGGTCAGTTAAAATGTGCATTCCTAATTACTGTTTTACTGTATTTTTGATCAAATACTCTAAATACAGCCTTGGCAAGCAAAAGAGACTTTTTTCATAAACATTAAAAAAATCCACCCGACCCCAAACTTTTGACTGGCAGTCTATGAGTGGAGGTACAGAATGGAGATTGAGATTGAGTTGGGGTCCAAACAGGTTTTGTGGATGGAGACCCCCTGAGTAATCCTCTTTTGTGGTATTACCAAGTCTTAGTGCAAATAATTCTGCTGCCCTTCTGGGTCAATGTCCCACATTGTTTATCCTGGTCTGGTCAGTCCATCTGTCTGTCACAGAGATCATGAGTTGATGGTGGCAGTTAATCAATGGTTTTCATGCATCAAATGAAATCTATGAGACTTTGCTTGTCCGTGTCCCAAGGAAAACCTTAAGAGGGTAATGAGACTGTATTACCGTGAGACTGCATGTTCCCTGAGTTGGCCTTTTATTCCATGTGTCTTAAGGATAAGCTACAGAAGGAACACAGAAACCTGAGCGCAGCTGGGTTCACAAGGTTTAAAAAGAAGATACAGGCTCAGGCCTAAACATAGTGAGCTGCGTACATAAACAACATTTTTAGACATAAGTGTGATCTTATTTGTCTCAAACTGTTGGTAGTAAATTGTATGCCATTTTGAGTCTACATTATATGGATAAAGCAATCCCACTATGCACTGTAAATGGAGATGTTGTGGGTAATCATTTTAGGTTAGCCTATCCATCAAGCTAAGCTAAATATTTACAAATTTGGATGGAGCTGAGGAAAACATACATGTTTATTCATACTCAGAAGTGCTTAGGAAATAGTCCCAGATTTCTAGGGATCACATATTTTACCCAGCATTCATGCGCTGCATATTCATGTACTTATTGATTTTGTAACTTTGCTAGCTACATGCTAATGTGAGAATTAGCTGTGTGCATTATCTCTCTACAAGGGTGTTATTTGCGAGAGTGCCTGATAACAAAGTTGCCGACTATGAGAAGCATCTCAAACTAGGCGCTAATGTTCCATTTAGGTTAGATTAATGTATATGTAGGCAGCTGCCTATAAAGGAAGTAGACAGCAAGTGAGCTCATTGTGTTTGTAGACAGAGCCACTGTAACTATATGAGGTTTCTGAATAGTTTTGGAGTGCAAGAAATGTTTAACAATTGTGACAACAATTGTGTACTTTTCCCGCAGTAGAGCACTCTGTGCTGTTTTCCAGATGCGTTTTGGCCATAGAAATGCATTATTCACTGCTGTAAAGTGCCATAACTGGCGGATATTTTCCAGATTAATAATCAGATTCATTGTTGATTATTTTCATTATTGATTCTTACAAGTTTATAGTTGTTGCAGCCCTACTTTCTTGTGTTTGATATTTCAACATATAATCATTATTTGTTTAGTCCTGCGAAGCCTTCAGTTTGGATCTGTCAGCGTTTACATGTTCCATTGAAAGCATCTGAGCACTTTAAACTGAAATTTTGATGGGAACGGCATTCACTACAAAGCAACAGAGAGCTGTGAGACAGAATTTGAAGTTTATGAACAAAAATGAAAAAAAAAAGAGATTATCAAACCAAAAGCGGAGGACTACTTTCAAAGAGAATGTTCAGACCACATTGACAACGGTTGGTTGTGAATGACTCTGGTGGTCAGCCTGTTGGGTTGCTTTCAGGACAGGTTAAGTCCCTGTAAGCCCATGTTTAACTCTGAAGGATTCCTGTAATAAGGTAATTGGTCACAATAGACGGTAGAGCACGATCAGCTTTATAAATCATGAGATCGTCCCTCTGTACTAGGATAAAAAATTGCCGGCCATTGTTGTATGGATGTGATCCAATATCTGACGGAGGTTTATCCTGTCTGTAGTTAATGGTGATGTATTATGGGAAGTTAAAAGCCTTCCAGACCATGCCGGGTAAGTTTAAGCACCTTTGGATTTGAAGGTCATGGTTTTGATCCCTGTGCCTGATTGACTCAGATCTAAGCCTGCCTGAGGAAGCCACAAGGACCAGAAACCTTCTGCTGTTTGAGCAAAAACTGTCTTCCTCTCAAAGAACGTTTGAAAGTAGGGCTGGGCGATATGGCCAAAAATATTATCACAATAATTTTTTCATATCAGTCGATATCGATAATTATCACGATAAATGACAAATCTTTATTTCTTTCAAGTTTAAAGCCAGATTTTTGCTCCAAAGTGAAAGTTGTAGAAACCAGACCATTAATTTTCCTCGAATTTTACTCGAGCGTATTTTGCAGTATTAAACACGTATTTATACCGATTTCATCAGGCTCCGAAAATTCTTCAAAAAGAACACAAAGAATGGCCTTCTCAGCTGCCATAGTTGCAACTCTTACGTCATCAGAACAGAGTGTTCAACGCACCACCGTTTCCGTTTAAAAAACGTTTTGCACCGTTTTTGTCGGGGCTGAACGCAGCCCTGCTCTAGTGAGCTCGCACGGCGCAGCCGTTTTGAACATTGGTCCGAGCGGATAAACGGTCCGTGTTGCACATTTCAAATGAGTCGCGCTGTTTCGTTCCGCTTTTGCCGCATAGACATTATAGCGAACATTTATTGAACTCTTCATATCATACCTTCCAAATAAGGTAATAACAGACCATTTCATTCTAGGGACAAATCCTAGGGTTGTAAATACACATGTAAAACCATTTCTGGAGAATGTTTGCCCTTACCTAAGCCACATACCTTCTATGTAGATATCAGAGAGCAATTTAAAATATTGTATCAATGCATTCTATGGCACCTTTAATGTTTCGACTTAAATTTAGTTTAGTTCAACATTTCTAATTCTAAATAATCTTTTATTTATATTTTATTTAATCTTTTTCCAGCAGTTTTCAAACTTTTCTGTATCTTACACTCAATTAACCTATAAAATCTTTTAAAATACTAATAATTTAATAACACTGTTAAGTGTAATCTTTAGCTAACCGAACCTCAAAATAAATGTCCTTTTTCATACTGTACATTTTTATGATTTTTATTAAATTGTTTTATTTAAAAAATAGCATAGAATTTTAATATTGGCCATTTATGTATGGTCATTTTTTGGCCAAAACAAAATAAAAATAATAATAATAAAAAATCTTACTTGTATTGGCCAGAATGCATTGGTGCATCCCTTACCTGCTTTCACTTTGGCACCAAAAATCTTTTTGGCTCTATTTTTGAGTTTCCACTTAATGTCCAAATTGGGCTCCTGAAGCAAAAACGCTGTTCTAATGCTTCATTGTTACACAGCCTTTATTTAAGTTAAAGGGGGATGACACTCTCACAATATAATTTTAAAATATTGATGGTATCTATCATCTTCATATTACCTGTCTTTCTGCGTCAGTTCTAAAGATGAATCTCTGGCACCTTTGCCTCTTATTTACTGCGTCTCCATTTCTAACGCTGCCTGCTTGAGGTTATTCTTGCCATGTATCTCTCTGCCATATCTCCTACCTGTCCTCTTTCCACCCACACACCCATCTTCTATATCCCACAAAGCACTGCAGCGCTGCCCTCTGAAGTAATGTTGTGACAAGCCCAAGACTCTCCAAGGAGTACTGACACGCTGCTGAATATCGCACGGTGTCATGTTGTCAAACTTTCACAAAGAAATATGCGAGATGAAACGATTGTCGGTGATGCCTGTATGCTGTGCTAGCTGTTTCAGCTAAATCGTCTGTCCTACCATCTCAGTGAGTCTGCTGCCTGGCCCTCAACTACTTCTAGGGAAAAAATAAACCAAACGGTCATGTTTTCAGGAAAAAGATGAGCGTTTGAAGAGCATTTCGTGAAATGGTGTGCGTGTTTGGTGGTTGAGTACCTCAGGTGTCTCTCTTCACCTCACTGAACTCTGAGTGACAGGCTTCCTTCTCACAAGTGCAAGTCACTCAACTCCATCTGACGCCACCTTTTAAGACGTCTTAAGCAAATGAGGCAATGAGTGGTGTGCCTGTGGTAATCCTTCTATTTTAAGTTCAATTTCCACTGCAATAAGTCAGAATTAGACTGCAGTAGTAGACGCAATAGATCATTTTTGTTTATCATTTATTCTGAAAAAAGGCATATAATTGAATTGAAGATCACATAGATGGAGTGTAACGCTGACTAGAAGAAATTTGTAATATGTAGAATGTTTGGCACAGAGGTGTAACCAAAAAGCAGACACAGGAATATTAAGTTATAATAAGTTTTAAACATATTAAGTTATACACAGGAATAATAATTAATATTAGGAAGCTAGAATATGTCTATGGTATCATGGTATTCTGGTATGTAAAAAAAGTGCCAACATTTACTACAGAAAAATTACTATAGAGTACTACAGTATATTATAATTTTACTAATTGCAATACTTGACCCCACAAGACAAAGTGCTGCAATTTAGCAAACGTACGTGCATACATATGCCATTAATTACAAAATGTATTTATTATATGTATTTATGGTGGAATTTATTTATCATAAAAGCTCAAGTAGGAGGTTTGGGTTGGTAAGATTTTTAAGTCGGTTATGCTCACCGAGATTGCATATATTTGATAAAACAAATACTGTAAAAACTGTGATTTTTGTGAAATATTATTACAATTTCAAATAATTTTTTTTAAATAATTACATTTTTTTCTTGTGATGCAAATCTGAATTTTCAGCAGCCATCAATCCAATCTCCAGTGTCAGAAATTAGTCTGGTGAGACTAATAGTCTGCATATGTGTGTAAACATTATTTAAGATTAAGATCAGGAAGGAAAGTCAGGAATCACTGACAGTGAAATATTGACAGCCCTCGTTTCATTTCATCAGTTGCTCAAGGCTGTTTATATGTATCTTAAGATATTGATTTAGTATGAATACCAAAGCCAGAATTCTGATATCGATCCAATCCTACTAGAGTATTCCCATTTACAACACACAGAGTGTACTTTACTTTCAGAAAGCTCTGTGTGAAATTTATAAAGAAGCCAAAGAGACTGCGAGCCATAATGCGAACCCTCTCTTAGCCTTCAACACAATGTGTGTGTTATCTTATAAGACGTTTATCATTGCATATCTCATAATGCTCTATTCTCAGCAGAAATGAACACCAGGCAGTTACAGCAGGGCTTTTCCCGCCGAGCTTCACTCCACTAGCCGGCGCAGATGATGTCTAATGTGTTCTTCATGGTGCAGCTCCATGCGGAAAGAGTCCATTAGCGGGGCACCGCACCGGAATGTCCTTGCTCGACGGGGAGGGCAGGACACTTCTAAAGCAAACCAATCTGAAAGGCATTACCCATGATCCCTGTGTCACCACAGAAGGAACGAGGTTCGTATTGTAAATCTGCTCAGTGGCATCAGGCCACAGAAGTATTTGGTGCTAAACAAAGCCACTTTTAATAGCAGTTGCCTTTTCAAGCACGTTCTGGACTAGCCGGCCCCTTTACACGCCCAAATGTTATTAAAGGGCTGATCTGAGATCAGTATGAAAGGTAAGCTGAGCCACTCCAGGCATCCTGATGTGTGTGCGTCAGCTGAATCATCACCTGCTGCGGCTGCTCATCGCTGTTCACAAAGGGCTTAGAAGCAGAAAATAGCAGATAGGTCATCAGACAGGAAGGATTTTAATAACAATGTGTTGCTTAATCAGATATGATCGGCTCTTTTCTGTCACTAGTGACTATTGTTACACTCTGTAGTAGTCACTGAGAGATTATTGCGGGACAACAATGGCTTTACAGCAAGAGTTATATTTAATACAAGAACAAAACAAACTTTACTATTGAAAAGAATGAATACAAGGTGATATGTTCTCTGCAAAATGACTGTAAAACTACTTTTAAAGACAATAGTAATGTTTACAAAACTTAGTGATCTGCCTCACTGCTTTTAGCATCCTAACTGTCGTGGGACGTCAAAGTTGGTGATTTGGAATGCTCTATATATATACATATATAGTCTACATATATAGTGCTCTGCATTGAAGACTTGACTGGCAAGCAACAGTGCCTGTCCACTTTTTCAGGATTTTTCGCATAGGGATTTAAAAAAAAAAAGTCTTAATGTAAGAGTTATAAACCATGAGGCAAAACTACCAGCTATAAGGTGAATCACAACATTAAAAACCTTGATTTGAATCAAAAACATATGTAAATATCGGACAAAAAGACAAAGCTACTAGACTTTATACTTCAAGGGATAGTTCACACAAAAATGAAAATTCTTGTCATTATTACTCACCCTCATTGCTCCAAACCCATAAGACCTTCATTCATCTTCAGAACACAAATTACATGAATGGCGGTGGAGACTGACCTGGAAGAGAAGAAATTGTTGAATAAAGTTCTTATTTTTGTTTTCTCTGCGCACAAAAAGTATTCTCGTAGCTTCATAACATTATGGTTGAACCACTGATGTCACATGGAATATTTTAACGATGTCCTTACTACCTTTCTGGGCCTTGAACGTATCAGTTGTGTTTCTGTCTATGCAGGGTCAGAAAGTTCTCAGATTTCATCAGAAATATCTTAATTAGTGTTCCGAAGATGAACAAAGGTCTTACAGGTTTGGAACGACATGAGTAATTAATGGCAGAATTTTCATTTTTGGGTGAAAATGAAATGTGCATTGTAAAAATTAGCAGTGTGAATTTAATTTAAAATGGAGAAATACAAAACATCTATACAAATATTTAAGTAGTTTGACTCTTGAAACTTTTTCGGTGGGTGCTAAATAGTTCTTTTGGTGCAATTTGCTTGTTGAGATTCTTGCTTGTTGGTGGGAATTTTCTCTGCAGAATCATGGGTAATATACACTGAACAAAATTATAAACGCAACACTTTTGTTTTTGCCCCCATTTGTCATGAGATGAACTCAAAGATCTAAGACTTTTTCTATGTACACAAAAGGCCTATTTCTCTCAAATATTGTTCACAAATCTGTCTAAATCTGTGTTAGTGAGCACTTCTCCTTTGCCGAGATAATCCATCCACCTCACAGGTGTGGCATATCAAGATGCTGATTAGACAGCATGATTATTGCACAGGTGTGCCTTAGGCTGGCCACAATAAAAGGCCACTATAAAATGTGCAGTTTTATCACAGCACAATGCCACAGATGTCGCAAGTTTTGAAGGAGCGTGCAATTGGCATGCTGACTGCAAGAATGTCCACCAGAGCTGTTGCCCGTAAATTGAATGTTCATTTCTCTACCATAAGCAGTCTCCAAAGGCGTTTCAGAGAATTTAGCAGTACATCCAACATCCGTTCTCACAACCGCAGACCACTTGTAACCGCACCAGCCCAGGAACTCCACATCCAGCATCTTCACCTCCAAAATCGTCTGAGACCAGCCACCCGGACAGCTGCGGCAACAATCGGTTTGCATAACCAAAGAATCTCTGCACAAACTGTCAGAAACCGTCTCAGGGAAGCTCATCTGCATGCTCGTCGTCCTCAACGGGGTCTCGACCTGACTGCAGTTCGTCGTCGTAACCGACTTGAGTGGGCAAATGCTCACATTCGATGGCGTCTGGCACTTTGGAGAGGTGTTCTCTTCACGGATGAATCCCGGTTTTCACTGTACAGGGCAGATGGCAGACAGCATGTATGGCGTCGTGTGGGTGAGCGGTTTGCTGATGTCAACGTTGTGGATCGAGTGGCCCATGGTGGCGGTGGGGTTATGGTATGGGCAGGCGTATGTTATGGACAACGAACACAGGTGCATTTTATTGATGGCATTTTGAATGCACAGAGATACCGTGACGAGATCCTGAGGCCCATTGTTGTGCCATTCATCCACGACCATCACCTCATGTTGCAGCATGATAATGCACGGCCCCATGTTGCAAGGATCTGTACACAATTCCTGGAAGCTGAAAACATCCCAGTTCTTGCATGGCCAGCATACTCACCGGACATGTCACCCATTGAGCATGTTTGGGATGCTCTGGATCGGCGTATACGACAGCGTGTTCCAGTTCCTGCCAATATCCAGCAACTTCGCACAGCCATTGAAGAGGAGTGGACCAACATTCCACAGGCCACAATCAACAACCTGATCAACTCTATGCGAAGGAGATGTGTTGCACTGCGTGAGGCAAATGGTGGTCACACCAGATACTGACTGGTTTTCGGACCCCCCCGGACCCCCCAATACAGTAAAACTGCACATTTTAGAGTGGCCTTTTATTGTGGCCAGCCTAAGGCACACCTGTGCAATAATCATTCTGTCTAATCAGCATCTTGATATGCCTCACCTGTGAGGTGGATGGATTATCTTGGCAAAGGAGAAGTGCTCACTAACACAGATTTAGACAGATTTGTGAACAATATTTGAGAGAAATAGGTCTTTTGTGTACATAGAAAAAGTCTTAGATCTTTGAGTTCAGCTCATGACAAATGGGGGCAAAAACAAAAGTGTTGCGTTTATAATTTTGTTCAGTGTAGTTTTCCATCAGGAATTCAGCTCCTTAACAATCATTTAAACAGAAGTTGAAATAATGCGGATTGACGGCCTTATAAACAATCAATTAACCTCATAACTCACAATAGGTCTATCTTTAAAAGGAAAATAAATTAGTGTTAAAAATCAATACCCCTATTGAGAAAACGAATAGGATTTTTACTTCTGGAACCCGACTGTTTTTGAAATTTGCTGTTAGCACATTGCTAAGCTAACAACACAACATATAGGCTTAGTATATGTACAAATGTTGGGTAAAATGTTGAGTTGTTGGTATTTTTTTTAGTGTTTTTAGTTTTGTGTTTAAACGGCATCTGTGCAGCGCCAGGGGCTCCAAAAAGGACTTTTCTAACGTTTTGATGCTCATATTATCAATCAAAGGGTCAGATTTACTAAACAGGGCAAATTAGCGTTAAAGCGCAATTCCGTAAAAGCACAGATGGGAGTGGAAAATTGTGTGGGTGATTTACTAACAAAGCGCACATTAAAGAACACAGAAGAACAGCGCAAATTACCGCCTGCTTTAAGACATGCTTTTTTTGGGTGTTAAATAATGGTGCAAATACCAGTAATTTGACGGGCACAAACCGGGTAAATCGCGTTGCATAATTCATTTTAATACTCTCCTCCCATAAATTTTGCGTCTGAAAGAGAAACTCCTACAAATGCATATTCAATAAGATCAGGCGCAAAAATAACTAAAAGCGCTAATTCTTTACTGCGCTTCTTTAGTAAATCTGACAGTTGTCTTTTAACGCCAAAAGACTGTTTGTGCTAGCGCAAGCTGTTAGTAAATCTGGCCCAAAATCTTTGAATTTAAATTTTTATCTTTTTGTTTAAAACATAGTTTTACATGTAATAATAGTTCATAAACTTCTAATGAATTTTCATATTTTATTATTGAAAGTCTGGGTTTGGACCAAAAGTCAAGAGTCAAACAATAAAACCTAGGCTAATACATAAAACATAAAAGACATTTATAAAATATACATGCATACATAAAAGACATTTATTTACTATATAAAATAATTTTGTAAAAATTCACTACTGCTCAAATTTTTTTACAATTATTATTATATAAAAATTTAATTTATTAACGTAATGGCGAAGGTAATTTTTTAGAAGCCATTACTAAATTGAAAAAGTTGTGCTGCTTAATATTATTGTTTCTTTTTGTCTTCATGATTTTTAGTGAATAGAAAGTTTAAAAGAACAACATTTATTAATCATGTAAATATTTTGTAACATTATAAATGTTTTACTGTATTAATTTCTTTTTTTCGAAAGAATAAAAAAATGACTGACCCCAAACTTGTGAATGGTAGTTTATAATTTGTAAAAATCGAGCCATGGGACATAAAAGTCCTATGTAATAATTTTATAATTGTGTTGTATAATTAATGAGAATCAGACTTTTAGCTGTTGGTTATGAACGATTCCTACTGGCACTTTTACACATTTTTCTGGTACCTCAAGAGTACATGACAGTGTTTAAGATTCTTTTGACCTCTTTGATGTGGCTTGACTTGTTCTTGTCCTCTTGAACGTATTCATTAAAAAATGCTGTCCTGCGTAGGTGTTGTACCGTACAGCAAGGGCTTGTCCTGTTAACATTTCAATTCACAGATGTCATTACACTCATTGTAGAAGTCAAACATGACTATCTCAAGCTCTTGTTACCCGGTGAGAAATGCCATCCTGCCTGTTTAAAAAATCATCTCCATATGACTTGCTTGACCTTTCCTAATAAGCTCAATGTACATAATGACATTTCATCACTACAACCGCAACATCACATTTAGTTAAAGTTTCTGAAGAGGTGAAATGAAAGGTGTTGGTTGTTAAATCCATCTCCTGCGGTGAGGATTCAGCTGCTCTTGCATTTAAGTTCATTTGCATTTCCCTTATTTTACAAAGTCTTGAGGGAGAGTTTTTGGTGAGCGTTTTTTGTTCCTGTCCTTGGCCCATCACAGCTGATCCCCAGCCTTGGTATTAGATATGAACTGGATGTTACAGATAGCGCTTGCTTAATGGCTGTTGATTCCTTATCAAAGACGTCAGTTGCTGTGGGCCTATCATAGTCAGTTTTGTCTTCTGTCTATCCCAATGGCTTCTTTAAATGAGAAGATTGTCAAAGTTAAGCAGAAAAGTGCATTTACATCTGTTTGACGGCTCAGCACACTTGTGCTGATGGAAATCTGTCAAATACCTGGTGACTAAATGTGCTAGAACGACCTTGTTTAAGGCAAGAATTGCCTATTTTACAGAAGGCACATTAAGCAGCTAAAAAATACAAACACATTAAATAAAATACAATAAGAAAACTTCAATATTAAAATAGAAAATTAAGTAACACGCATACCATTTCCTGCAATATATAGTCAATGACACCACAACATAACTAGTGTATCTATAGTGAACTGAATCAATGTAGTCCAATTAATGAACAAATAACTGTTTTGTTGTTGTTGTTTTAGTGAATAAAACACATATTGCTTACAACTAACTGTGAGACTTAAGTCATTGGAGTAACTGACTGGTTGTTCATATGATAAAGTAGTTAAAGATACACATTATGCATTTAGTCAGTACTATTAAAAAAAATAAAAAAAGATTGGTAATTATTTTGTACCGTTGTTTAATGTACAGTTAAAGCCAAGTATTGGATTGCCTGTATAAATAATATAAAAGAGTTGTTTTAAATTATATTCATAATAAAAATTATAATAATAATAATAAATTATTATATAATGTAATATATAATGTTATATAAATTATTATATATTATTATTATTTTAAAATAATTATTATTTGTATTATTTAATCAAATTAACCAATTAACAATTTATTATTATTATTATTATTATTAT
>NW_015641030.1:771793-783835 GCF_001515625.1 Sinocyclocheilus rhinocerous | reverse complement strand
TATTAATAATAATACTTATTATTATTATTGTTATTATTATGAACAGAAATCAAAATGGTTACATTATTTATGATTCCCATCCCTAGGTTTAGCACAAAAAAAAAACAATTTAATTTTTTTGAATAAAGCTGTTTGACCAAGAGCGGCTTCCTGTTAGTTAAGAAACCGGATGGGGAAACCAGCACACCAGCATCCAAAATACAACATACATGCTGTTTACTAGCGGTACTAGCATTCTCAGCAGGGATACGTCCACCACAAAACTGATACAGGATTGCTGGGTGCCAAGACGAAAACATCTTGATCTCTCTGGCCCAGAATGTTTGCTTACACTGATCGAATTATTATTACTATTTGTACAGAAGTTATAGCATTCAAATGTATTCACAGCCACACAAGAATCAACATGAGAAGGAAATCACAGCACTATTGTTTAATTGTATTTTATTCCATTGACCCTCCTAATGTGTGAGTATTCATTCAACATGTAGCTTCAGAAGCAGCGTTTTACATAAATACAACTGATGTTATAGAGCCAATGACAGATCTCACAAATATTCCAGATATTTCCATGTGTCCCATGCAGACTTCCCCGTGGGTGTTCTGGAACTGTGTTTATGCCGTCAGTCAGCTTTAGCGCATTGTGTTTTAGAGATGTGAGCAGACTGTGTGATACTTCAAACGCCCCTCTAGTATTTCACTCTCTATATTCTCTCTCTTCTTGCTTTTTTCTTTCCCTTTTATACTTTTTTAAACCTGTCTCCCCTCCCTTCCTCTCCGTCTCCCCATATTGCAGTGACCTAACCTTGACTCATCCCTCCCCGGCCACCTCCCGTGGCACTTTTATCATTCACTTTCCAGTTCTCTGGCATTTCCAACCAAAGTCTTTGTATTGCGCCGAATGTCAAGGTAATATGAATACATCAGAACACTGTGTACCCACATTGTGATGTGATGACTGCAGTCCACCGCTTCTCCCTGACTCACCGACCGTACGCGAGGTGTTACATTGAAGTCTGCCTTCCCGATTGTGCTGTTATCCAGCCGCCGGCGTCAATAATGAACAAACATGGAGTTCAACTGATAAAGTGGTGCATCATGGGATGCACTGAATACTGAATGAGCACCAAGGACATGTGGAATCAAATGTCAGATCATGATGCCCAACCTGGCTGTGTCTTTACATGCCCTGCAGATGTACATCTGAATGATTTAGTGCAGGTCCTGGTTATTGCAGCCCGGGTCGTAAAGGGCAATTGACTGTGGCTCTGCCACATCCTGAATTTAAACCACATGCACACCTTTTTTTTTTCTTGTAATACACATCTATCTATCTATCTATCTATCTATCTGAATGTTTATTTATCTGTATAAGGATTTATAGTTTATTATTACATTTATAATATTCAATATTTTGTGTAAACATTTAAGTAGCATATATTATTAAATATTGAAATAATAATATATAATAATATAGTATATATTATAATAATAAAATAATTTCACTTTAATGTTCAAATATTTTTTCAAATATAATTTTTTATATTGAAAAATTATATTTAAAATTCGGCACTATTTTTAGGTCATTAATCAAGCAAATACATCTGTTACACTGATCACCAAGGACATGTGGAATCAAACGCCAGATCTTGACTCCTAACCTGGCTGTGTTTTACATGCTCTGCAGATGTACAGTACATCGCAGAATGATTTAGCGCAGGTTCAGGTTAATGCGGCCCGGGTCGTAAAGGGCAATTGACTGTGGCTCCACCATGTCCCAAAATAAAACCACCCGCACACCTTTTTTCCCTCGTCATACACGACTATTCTTTATAAAGCACTAAATGCTGGCGGAAAGTCTCAGCCAGATAGATTACAACATCCTTTAATGAAACGAGATAAAGGGTTTTTACGATAATGACATTACGCTGTATGTTCACGCAAAGGTGAGTTGTAAGTTTCGGGAATAAGTGTCCGGCACAATTCCTCCTCGTAATCAATAATCTGAGCCGATTAGGTCGGCTGGAGTAAAATCAATGCGGTATGAAAAGTAGAGAAGGGTGTGCCGATGGGCATCCGTTACCAGAGTCACATGCTATTTAATAACGTAATCCATTAAGAACGGCTGAGATGATGAGCTAAAGAGGAGATTAAAAGCTCAGGTCCTCTTTTTTTGTGCCTAATATTAATTTGACATCATAGTCACGGGGCAGGAGAATAACTCACGCTGACGTGTCTTCTTTTTGCAGTAACCATCATTTTCCAGGTTCATTTGTCAAGCGAGGCACGGAGGACAGCTTGTGATTAATGGACGTTTTATATGAGTGAACACGTGTTCGGTTCCTTTCTCCCTCTCTCTAGTCGCGCTTTCGCTCCTCGCGCTGGCATTTGACACAGGCACCTGTGTCCGCTGTGAGTTATGTATTTTTACCTCTTTCCCAATAACACCTAATACCCAGAGCTTCTTTTGATTTATGCCGTTGATTGTGGGGCTTCAGTCGCATTGGCTGACAGATGCTTAAATTCTGACTGAGGGATTACGGGACTTGATGTGCCCATGATACAGTGTTAATTGATTTTCCCCGGAAAGAAAAAAAAACGGAGATAAAAAAGGAAAAGCTTGGCTTCGGATGAGATGAGATACCACATGCCTTCCTATCTTTCCAAAACAAGACCGGAGAGGCAGCGAGCCGCCCAGGAGACCATGTCTCTCGGTTTCATCGCTTATGTTCCCGCTTGACTCTCTCAGGCTTTTAAGTGCTTGTTCGCCACACCCTTTGACATATGTGGTGTAACCGCAGAAGAGATTATGACAGCAATTATGAGAAACAGAAAAGGGCCAGTGCAATTTGTAACCTTTATTATTTTATATGCAGTTCTGTGATGCTTCTGTAAGCACAACTGGGTTTATAACACTGATAAAGAGACTAGAATGACGGCCTAAAGTTGGCAAAGGACACCAGGGCTGTAACTTTGTCATTTGAATAATATTCTAGTTTTGCAATATTATTGGAAAGTTCAAATCACTGTAGCAAATCAGTTCATTCTAAAGAACCTTTTCTGTTTCTCTTAAGTAGTGTTAATTTTGTCAGCTATTTTCATTTTAGTCTTAGTCCCGTGTTAAAATGCCCTTGTTAGTTTTTATCATATTTAGTCAACCTTATCCTATTTAGTTTTAGTCAACTAAAAGTCTCAACATTTTAGTCTAGTTTTAGTCCAAGAAAACCTGAAGTATTTTAGTCTAGTTTTAGTCAATGAAAACTTGACATTTTAGCAATAAGATTATTATTAATTAACTGTACAGTATTAATTTTGGCAGCCATTTTTAATTTAGTCTTAGTCTTACTCAAATGTACATTTTAGTTATCATATTTAGACAACCTTGTCCTGATTTTGTTTAGTCAAGTTTAAGTCAATGAAATGTTAGCATTTTAGTCAAGTTTTAGTCAATGAAATCTTAGTCACATTTTCATCATTCTGTACAATGGTTAAACTGATAAAAAATATTTTTTTCCTCAAAATTATAATCGTAATGATTGTTGTCATTTGAGAAATGTACTTTTGCATTTCAGGCATTGCACTTTAACCAGTAAGTACAAATCAATAGAATGTTGACTCATGGGGCCTCATTTATGAAACGAACGTACGACAGAAAATTGGGCGTACAAATATTAGTCACATTTTCGTCATTCTGTATAATGGTTAAACTGATAAAAAATATTTTTTTCCTCAAAATTATAATCGTAATGATTGTTGTCATTTGAGAAATTTACTTTTGCATTTCAGGAAGCCTATTGCACTTTCACCAGTAAGCACAAATCAATAGAATGTGAACACATACAGGTGCATCTCAATAAATTAGAATGTTGTGGAAAAGTTCATTTATTTCAGTAATTCAACTCAAATTGTGAAACTCGTGTATTAAATAAATTCAGTGCACACAGACTGAAGTAGTTTAAGTCTTTGGTTCTTTTAATTGTGATGATTGTGAGCCAAAATCATCACAATTAAAAGAACTAAAGACTTAAACTACTTCAGTCTGTGTGCATTGAATTTATTTAATACACGAGTTTCACAATTTTAGTTGAATTACTGAAATAAATGAACTTTTCCACGACATTCTAATTTATTGAGATGCACATGTACATGGTGTACTTTACCTCATCTAGTGTACTGATTTATTATAGGCTTTTTATTATATAAATGAATACCAAAGACTTATGCAATCTCTCTGTCTACATTATGAAAACAGCTAAAACAAACGAAAAATATTATAACAGTGAAATTCCTTGTAATTTCAAATGGCAATAGCCTGTTTCTCTATTAAAACAACAGCGGTTGAGTAAGTGCATTTATTCAGCGATCACAATCGCAAACAATACAGTCGAGATCTCATGACAGAACACAGACCGGCTGAGTGACAATTTCATTAGATCGCTAACTCCAGCTTGTTTGTCTGTGTTTTCAGACAATGATATAGTCTTAGTTATCGTTTATTGACCTCATTATCGCCTCGTCTTCGTCTCGTCTTAGTCATGGGAAAAAAGCTCGTCAACGAACATTTTTCGTCATAGTCTTCGTTAACTAAATTAACACTACTCTTAAGTATCATTAGAAAGTTTGATTCATTGTAGTGAACCAGTTTGTCCTAAATTATTCTCACTCTCAAATATGATTTGGAAAGTAACTCATTCTGGTGAACCGAATTGTTCTAAACAGTCTTTGCTCGTATATGTAGCATAGTAATTTGGTTCATCCTAAACAGCCTTCTCATATAGCGTTGGGAAATTTGATTAATTTTACTGAATCAAGTTCTGTTTCTTATATATAGTCATGGAAACTTTGAGTCATTCTAGTGAATTAATATGGATTCTCATTTGTAGTGTTGAAAATATTTATTTATAGTGAATCAATACCTACTAATCAATCTTCTCTCTCACATGAAGTGTTGAAAAGTTTAATTTATTCTATTGAATCAGTTCTGTTTTTCATATGTAGTGTCGGAAAGTTTGATTCATTTTGGTTAAACTAAATGTCCTTTCTCTCAATGTAGCATTGGGAAGTTTGATTCATTCTAGTGAATCAGTTCTGATTCTCATATGTAGTACTGAAATGTTGAATCCATTCTAGTGAATCAGAACGGTTTTTCATATGTAGTGTTGGAAGATTTGGTTCATCCTAGTGAATCAGTTCTGATTCTCATATGTAGCATTGAAATGTTTCATCCATTCTAGTGAATCAAAACGGTTTTTCATATGTAGCATTGGAAAGTTTGATTCATTCTAGTGAATCAGTTCTAAATCTCATGTGTAGCATTGAAATGTTTGATCCATTCTAGTGAATCAGAATGGTTTTTCATATGTAGTTTTGGAAAGTTTGGTTCATTCTAGTAAATTGGTTAATCCGAAAGGATCCTCTCACTAGACAGTTCGATTCATTTTAGTGAATCAGTTTGTGATGAACAATCCTCACTCTTACATGTAGTGTTGAAATGTTTTATTAATTCTAGATTTTTTTCTAGATTGATTCAATCTAAATGTTCTCTCTCTCTTAAATGTAGCATCGGAAAGTTTGATTCATTGTACTTAATCAGTTCTAATTTTCATATGTAGTGTTAAAATGTTTGATACACTATAGTGAATAATTTCGTTTTTTCATAATGTAGTGTTGGAAAGTTTGGTTCATTCTGGTGAATCGGTTCATCCTAAAGATTCCTTACTCTTATATGTAGTGTTGGAAAGTTTGATTCATTTTGGTGAACTAAATGTCCTTTCTCTCAAATGTAGCATTGGAAAGTTTGATTCATTCTAGTGAATCAGTTCTAATTTTCATATGTAGCACTGAAATGTTGAATCCATTCTAGTGAATCAGAATGGTTTTTCATATGTAGTTTTGGAAGTTTTGGTTCATTCTAGTGAATCAGTTCTGATTCTCATATGCAGCATTGAAATGTTTGATCCATTCTAGTGAATCAAAACGGTTTTTCATATGTAGCATTGGAAAGTTTGATTCATTCTAGTGAATCAGTTCTAAATCTCATGTGTAGCATTGAAATGTTTGATCCATTCTAGTGAATCAGAATGGTTTTTCATATGTAGTTTTGGAAAGTTTGGTTCATTCTAGTAAATTGGTTAATCCGAAAGGATCCTCTCACTAGACAGTTCGATTCATTTTAGTGAATCAGTTTGTGATGAACAATCCTCACTCTTACATGTAGTGTTGAAATGTTTTATTAATTCTAGATTTTTTTCTAGATTGATTCAATCTAAATGTTCTCTCTCTCTTAAATGTAGCATCGGAAAGTTTGATTCATTGTACTTAATCAGTTCTAATTTTCATATGTAGTGTTAAAATGTTTGATACACTATAGTGAATAATTTCGTTTTTTCATATGTAAGAGTTGGAAAATTTTGGTTCATTCTATTGAATTGGTTCGTCCTAAACAATCCTGATGTAGTGTTAGAAAGTTTGATTCTAAATGCTCTCTCTCTCTCTCTCTCTCTCTCTCTCTATT
This sequence comes from Sinocyclocheilus rhinocerous, assembly GCF_001515625.1. NCBI lineage: Eukaryota > Metazoa > Chordata > Actinopteri > Cypriniformes > Cyprinidae > Sinocyclocheilus > Sinocyclocheilus rhinocerous. The sequence goes on along the minus strand of NW_015641030.1, from coordinate 777,321 downwards.
GTAGCATTAGAAATTGTGATTGATTGATAGTGAATCAGTTTGGTTTTTCAAATGTAGTGTTGGAAAATTTGGTTCATTTTAGTGAAACAATTCATGTCTGTACACCATTTTGGAAATATGAAGTTATTATTTATGCAGAAATCTCTGCCAGTCTTCTGTTAGTGGTGCGTGGGTGTTGTTTGTCGAGGGTAAGCCAGTCTCCCATCCCTCCCATGAGTATACGTGCATCTTGTCAGTATTTACTGTGCTATTGAACAGTGCAGATGGCTGCACCTGGGCTTCCCCATGTGTGTTTACCATTAAGCCATTGGCTTGGAGCACCGCCTTGCTCCGCGAACAATCTCATTATCTCCTGCCATACTGCTATCGGAACACAGCAAACTTGAGAACGCAATAAATGATTTACACCACAGCCGCGTCTTATGCACTAATGGAGGAAGACGTGCTGCCCAGTGGAGCCGTTTGCTGAAAAGCAAAACTGCAAATGCATTTGAAACCCGCTGCAAAGTGAGAGCCGCTATCATTTCAGGAGCGAGTGGATACCGGCTACAAAGCTTTCTGTTACACGCCGGTGTTCCTCTTCAGACCAATTAAACCTTGTTTCATGCGAGCACATGAACAGTATTGAGATTTATACATGCATAAGTAGCATGACTTCATGAGGAGGCATTCCCTACATGGCGTCCACTGCGTGAACATGATTCCTAGGTTTCGTTCACCGTATTTCTACCTTGCACGAGCCAAACTCGCCATGGTTTAGATGATAAATCACTTCCCCCAAAGACATATTCGCTTTTAATTCAGTTCCGTGGCAGTGCTACGTCAATTTATTAGTCAACTATGCATAGCTGTAACTTAAATGTGCTCAAGCAAATGAAACTGCTGAGTATTTAGAGTTTGAAAGTATATTTAATATTATGCAATATTAGCATCATAGCTCATAGATGATTAATTCAGTTAATAAATATATAAGGAGCTCCTGCAGTTCTAATGAGAAATTCTGTGCAATCAGCTTCATCAGGAACCCACTGCATATGTTGTACCACTAAAAAAAAAACACTATTAGCAACATTATGATTAGTGGAGCTGTTTCATGAGGATATCATTAAACACAGACCATCAAAAAAGGGATGAGGTAATGGGAACTGCTTGTACTCACTAAATGAATCTGTCTATCTACAGTATATATCTATCTGTCTGTCTATGAATTTATATTTTAATATTATATATGTAATTTTTAATATTTTGTGTAAACATTTAGGCAGGATACATTCCACCATCCATCATATTTGCTGAATGAAATCCAATACTTGTTTCTTACTAATTTCGGGGTGCTGATTCTAAAAATCATGTCAAAACTAGCTTTGTTCAAGGACATCAGACTTTCATACAAAATATTATGTGCATTTTATAGCATTTTTGCCTTTGACAGCTATTTGTAAGGTGAAGAAGTCTTGCATTATTCCTTAATCACCAGAAAAACTGCCGCAAAAACACAATTCCTATCTTCCTCTGAGCCAAGTTACATCTGCTAGTTCAATTCTTAGCCAATTTCATGTGTAAGAATGATTCAAAAGACATTATTTTATGCCTAATTATTATTTTCTGGTTAGAATTATGGCCAGTGACAGAAGAAAATGCAAACATGGCCCAGATGTTTTCTGCTATATCTGTGTTTTACTACAGATTTTGTGAAAAAAAAAGTTATTTATTCATAAAATTTTGCAGATTAAAATTTAAATGGTACATGTTGAATACTTCTTTTTGTTATTAAAACTTCTGACATTTGACTGCTTTTATTTTAATAAGTGCATTATAGCTGATTAGAGCTGTCAAAAAAAAATTCGAATTTCGAATATTCGTCAAATTAAAAAAAAAAAATCCACATTCGAATGCAAAAACGTTGCATTCGAATTTAAGGTCTGCGTCAGCCGTCAGGCAGCCTTATCAGTGGCGCACGAGATGCGATGACGATGTATGTGTCATTGATTGCATTTGAATGCTTTTGTTAGCCTATCCATCCCACTGTATCTCATGTTTTTAAATGAAGAAAGTAGCCTACTCTTTGTGATTGGTTTTCGGTCCTTTGTATTAACACATACATGCATGGTGCTGTTTTTTTTTCTAATTGTTTAAGCAACTTTATTAATTATGTATGGTTTATAAACATTATTTTAAACATTATGCATAGTCGTGTTATTTTATTACGTTTTTAAGAAACGTGCATAATATTTTGCTCGATGCACCCTCTTGTGGCCTCAGGAGAGAAGCCAAAAACTTTTTTCCCCCTAACTGAAATTATGCCTTTTAAATTCGAATATAATTCGAATTTTGATAATAAGTAGAAAATTCACATTTAGTTTTTCAGTCATTTACATTATTTTAAACATTATGCATAGTCGTGTTATTTTATTACGTTTTTAAGAAACGTGCATAATATTTTGCTCGATGCACCCTCTTGTGGCCTCAGGAGAGAAGCCAAAAGCTTTTTTCCCCCTAACTGAAATTATGCCTTTTAAATTCGAATATAATTTGAATTTTGATAATATTTAAGTAGAAAATTCAAATTTAGTTTTTCAGTCATTTTGACAGCCCTATAGCTGATACATATAAATATTTTACATACCATAGGGATGGAAAGTTTTTACTGATATTTTTTAACTCAGCATCATCAGATTAAGATTTTTTTTTGTCAAATCAGCAAAAACTTTTTAAGATGCACAGTAATTACATATTAAAATAATATTTTTAGTAATAAATACAATTATTATTTCATTATTATTATTTTATATTTAAAAATAAGGAATTAGGGTTAGGTAATATTTAATATTTAAGATCAAGTAACTGTGACACTGACAATGTGAAACCCTGGAAATAAAATGATAGATAGATAGATAGATATTTTTAGAATTTAATTAACCCTTAAATGTATACCTCGGGTCTTTAGCGACCCGGGACATCACCCTCTCCCTCCTTATTAATTATAAACAATATAACAAGAAAAAAATAGTAAAATATAAAAAAATGGCAGTTTTCTGATAAATTTTTTGTAAAACGTGTATAGGGTCGCTAGAGACCCGAGGTATGTAAATGTGTAAGTATTTTTTTCCTGCGCAACTATATTTACATATCTGATGACTCAATATGTGCAATGCATCTTTTTTCCTCAAGGTGGCACTGTTTGTTACACAATAATGACGTGACCTTTCACTCATAATTACGGAAGGCATAAAACAAACATCAGCAAAAATTTAACTGATTTGAATGGCTTTACTGGAGCGCAATTGCTATACGCAATGAATTATAAATGTCACTGTCATTTGATGCTGGATGTGGTAAATAAGCTGCCAGTGATCAAAATATTGAATATGAAGTCATTGAAAACGATAGTTTTGAGAATATGGTTGAGATCGTGAATATGAGGCAGATGCTGAATGTACTGTGGAAGTGCGCTCTGACGATGACAGCGATGGTAAAATCATCTGCTCAGATTGAACCCTTTTATCAAAAGGTAATGAAATATGCTTTATTTTATTCTTCTGTAATTGTTTTTAAAATATCAAGAGAGTATTTTACTATTGCAGCAGTTAGAGATCCATCCGTGCTGGATATATTGGTCTGGGTCGCTAAAGACCCGAATATGTAATAATGATTGGCGAAACATTAATGCATTTAAGGGTTAATGAAACATTTTGTGTTAAATAACTTTTGGAGACTTTTAGAACCTACTGCATTTACTGAGTAATCATTTCTTTCTGTTTTAAAGACAGAACTCTGGTCCATTTGTACTTTGATCCATTGTTGATCTTTTGGTAGCTCCAGTAGTAATGGTGTGAGATAAACCACTTCTAAATTCATCATAGGCTTTCATGTGGGCTGTTCGAGGTGCCCGCTCAGGAAATACAACAATGACAGTCTTGTTAAGAGACTCTAGTCTGCTGGCGCTGTGCCCTTCTTTCACTTTGGGATGAATAAAACTGATATTAAAAGAGATTCTGCTCCCCAGAGAAGACAAAAAAGGTAGAAAGGAAGGAAAACTCATATTAATCAGTTACCGTTTCTGTATCTTCCCCACCTCACCCTCAGCCACACTTCCTCCATCTCCTCCCCTGCTGCGGCACATACATAATTCATATGGTCATTAAATGAACTGTACAGTGTCCTCCTCCCTTGATGCGCTGATTAGGCCCCGTGTCAATCCGTATCCCTGAGTTAGCCGCGCCACATGCCCCTGTGTACGGCCCAGTCACAGCTGCACGAGTAGCAGAAGAGAATCTAGACTGCACTGCAGGAGGAGCTATGAAATATGGATGGACCTGTTATTTATTTGCCTGAGGATCAGCATACAGTATATGGATAAAAGTTTTTGGACTCAATTTAAAGGGATAGTTCACCCAAAAAATAACAATTTTGTCATTTTTGTTTGTATGCCTTTTTTTTGTATGTATGGGCAGCGGCGACAATATCATTGCCTCCTGAAGGCATTTTATGCTTGTGTGTTCAACGTGGGCCCTTAATGAGGATTAACACAGGAAATAAGCATGGAGAATCTTCTTTCAAGAGGATCCAGATTCTGTGTGTTTGGGCTTGGCTTTCTGTAAAAGCCATAATCTTGTGTTCCGTCAGGGATTATTAAAAGTGCTCACAAATGTTTACCCTCCGAGCATATCCAATAATGACACCGTGCGGGCTGAAATTATGACTTCTACATTAATCTGACATATTCCTTTTGTTATTTGTGTAAAAAAAGTCATTTCATTTTTCCAGAGCTATCAAACATCCAGAATGTTTGTGAGATTGCAACAGAAAGGCTTCGAGGTTTAAAATCACCTCATAAATACAGAAATGAAATGTGTTCTGCTTTATGTAACCCTATTAAGTTGAGACAGCAGAGAAATTAAATATAGCAGTATTATAGGATACTGACAAACATGTGTCAGTCAATATGACATCCATAGTAATCTACCTTTTCAATCAAAGGCTGTCAGGAAATAGTGCTGACAATCAATTTAACATGTTAATCAAGTTAATTACATGATATGCAGTTAATTAATTTAAATAATCATAAGTAAGTACACATTAATATGAGGAGAAAGAAAGGGCCCCAAATGAAGAGAAATCAGTGATGTTTTATTTAAAAGTTTGGTGTCAGTAAGAATGTTTAATGTTTTGAAAGTCATCTCTTATGCTTACCAAGGCTGCATTTATTTGATCAAAAATACAGTAAAACTGTAAAATTGTGAAATATTATTACATCTTAAAATAACTGTTTTCTAGTTCAATATATTTTAAAATGCAATGTATTCCTGTGATGGAAAATCTGAATTTTCCTACAGAAATAAGATTTGGTGCTCAAGAAACATGTCTTATTATCATCAATTTAAAAAAAGTTGTGCTGCTTAATATTTTTTGTGGAATGCGTCATTCTTTTTTTCAGGATTCTTTGATGAATAGAAAGTTTTTAAAAACAATGTTTAAAGTATAAATCTCTATATAAATATAAATGATTATTTTTATGCATCCCTGCT
>NW_015641030.1:767008-771235 GCF_001515625.1 Sinocyclocheilus rhinocerous | reverse complement strand
CAACAAAGCCCCTACTCATGCACCCTCTGTCAAACTGTGGAACCAGGTAAGCGTTGCACCGCACACTCAGACCCCTCTTCGGTCCGCTCACAAGCTGCCCGATTTGGGTCCCTGCGTTCCACCTTGCTTCCCCTCTGCGAGTACGGTCATGGTTCCGCTGGTATCTGGGTGCATCCCCCCAAGTTCAGTGGCATCCGCTTCATGACAGTGAAGGTGGCTAAGTTGCGGAGGCAGCCCTTGTTCCCCTGAGAGAACAGGTCGTTCGCATTCCCAACTACCTCAACGACTGGCTCATACTAGCTCAGTCTCAGCATCAGTTGTGTGCACACTGGGACTTGGTGAAAGTCCTCAGCGAAAACCTGGTATGCGTTTCACCGGCTGCCTTTTTATGTTCTTATGCTGTGATCAGCGGCAGCTGGATGCAATCATCGCAAGCCAATGTGCATTGGCTCATTTAGTTTACACTCGAAGTGGATTGGTCTCTCTAAGCGAGATCCCAAATTGTTCAGGGAACAAGTGTTACATATGTAACAGAGACGATTTCCACTTCAAATAAATGCTGTTCTTTTACACTCTCTATTAATCAAATAATTGTGAAAAAATGTAGTTTATATAAAATTGTTATTATGCAGCACAACTGCTTTCAACATGGATAATAATTAAAAAAATGTTTCTTGAACATCAAGTCAGCAGATTAGAATGATTTCTGAAGCATCGTGTGGACAAAAAACAGCTTCTACAGATGTTAACATGCAAAAATTTCATTTGAAAATGTGTCTCGAGACCCTTTTTGTGTATCATTTATCTGAGCTCCATCTATATGTTTTTAAATCAATGATTTTTTAATGTGGTCATTTCTCTTTCATAATTAATCACAGTTAACATGCTAAATTGACAACCCTACAGACCTCTCTCTGATTGTTCAATGAAAATCTTCAATGGGCAATCTTGGGTAGAGCTACTGATCAGCGCAAGTGCCTTTGAGAGAGAGAAAGCTCAGGACTCACTTCATTAAGTACTAGTGAGTTCCTTGTAATGCAGTCAAATCAATTGCATCTGGTACGCTGTGCCCTGCTATTGTTGTGTGATGAGATAATATTGCAATCAATCCCTTTAACGCAGGTCAAGTCGGATTGAAGAAGCGAGGTTAAGTGACAGAATCTGACATACTGTAGGCAAACAAAGATGCCAATGTGGCCGGTTACCATGATGATCCATGCCATAGACAAATCACTCTGCGTCTGTGGTAGATATGGAAATGCAGGCAGACCCACAGGGAACACACAGTACATATCTCAGAGCTTGACTATGCAATGTGGGAAAATATAGAATTACCCATGTTTTTTGATGTGTCTTTAGTCTTAACCCTCATCTGTCTGTCAGCAGTTAAGGCCATAATTACTAAAATGGACATGGGATTGTATTTTTGTTGTATTATTTTAGTTTCGTTTTGTTGTCGTGCTGAAGCTACATGTCTATGGTTACATAACCCAGGGTTTTACAGAATGAATATTTAATTTGTGGCCCTGTGAAGCATTCACACATGAGAGCATGCAAATGAAGAGGAGAAAGTGGGCGTGGGTCGACGTGCAGTTCCTCTGCCAACTTCTATCTCTGCTCCCCTTTAATTGCAGAATGATTACCGAACAAAACATACGTATTCACTGTTGGCTTTTGCGTGGTCTGTCATGGACTTTCTGACTCTAAGACAAACTAAAACTAGCTACTGATTTCAAAACATTTTTGTGAATTATGAAGTAATTCATGCATAGTAAACGAAAAACTAAACAGTAGTACAAAACTTAAATGAATAAATATGTAGATAAATAAAAGGCATAGCATTCTATTGTGATTGCTGTGTAAATGCAGACATGGCTTCTTTAAAGAGCTTGCTTACATTAAATGCATTTAGAAAATTCTGGCGATATTCCTCAAATGATTTTATTTTTAACTATGATAATTAAAACTGAAAGTAAAATCTATAAAAAATAAATATATTTAAAAAAACAAATAAAACACCGTACTCTCAACTGTAACTATCAAAATTATTGTGTGTTTATTAGTCACGTTGAATCAATAAAAGCAGTTAAATCTTCTGTTTATCCAGCTACCACTATAGGCATTTCCTGGGTTTCTTCTGCGTGACGTATTTGGAGTTTCCGCGTGAGAGCGCCCTCTGGCCTTCAGATGGAGATTTACTAGTGATCACAGAACCGTGCTTCACTGAAAGATATGCATGACAATCGCAGCTTCTGCCTAATCGCGATTTGCGATTTGATAAAATGCAAAACTATAATAACCTTGCTCTGACTTTCTTTCTACTAAGATGACATCCGCAAAAAGTGCTGCAAGGCAGCTAAGTTGAGAACAGCTCAGAGGGAGCAGAGTAGTGGAACGTGCCACACAGCTTCCTGGGGACAGATGAAGTATAGGCTCAAAATGCCTCCTTGGGTAAACAATGTGGGGTGATGTATGACCAGGAGCTTGCCTCTCAAATCCCAAATAAACAGATCTCAAACCAGGAGCTTATGTAATGAAATCTTCAGCTAATATTAAACAGGCTGTATTTGCATATGAGGCCATTAATAAAAGTGACAATCAGCTTGTCTTGATCTGTTGATCTTGGGTTGATTGCAATAGTTGCATGACTTTTCTCAACTTCAAAACATTTTCAGCAGCACCTTGCAGTATGATTTATGAGACAGCAATTTCCATCAACACCGTTCACGGTCACTCTCTGTCCCGGGCCACGCTCGGCACTCTGGAGAGGATTAGGGGGTGTTCACACAGGATACATTATTGCTTTCTAACAGCTAGAAGAGCACAGCTGAATGGAACAGGGTGTAGGGGTTGTTTTGAGCTTATTTTGAGAGACGTTTATATAAAAGCACTATTTTTAACATGAAAAGCGACAAAAGATAAAGCTAAGAAACAGCAAGAAGCAATATGACAGCCAATTAATTTATCTGTCGAGTACTAGAGTATACAAAATGACCAAAACACCCAGGAAGTGGTGTTATTAAAAGTTTCACATAGGTGTTTCTGATCCCATTATAGATTGGTCTGAGGAAAATACCAAAAGCTCTGGAAAACTGTCACCTACTTTTAATGATCTATTCATAGGCTACCCTATTTTTGAAAAAGTGAGACTGCAAAGCCCATTGAGATCAAAATGAACTACTTTCTCCCTAAATAAAACAGCTTAGTCAATAAGTTTTCACTCAGGATCATGTAAGCTTCCCACCATAGCAGTTTTTTTTACTTCTAAATATAGTCGGCATTCAGCTGTAACTTATGGTCTTTGACAATTTCAGTAGGCCGGGCTTGTAACCGGACTTTCAGTTGATGCTTATAAAGCAACAGAACACGAAAGTTAGATACAGCCTTTCAAGTTAATTATCCTGCTGTTCAACACTAGATTTATAGCCTAAAACAAAAACACACCGTCACACACATACAGAAATAACTTAAATTATGGCAATGAACAACAATAAATCTTCGCCAGAACAGTAACTCACACCTGAACCGGCATCATTATATTGTTTCGCGGTCCGGTGTATGTGTGTTTTGGAAAGAGTGAGCTGTGCTAGGGAATTGAAAGTGTGAAGAAAACTCATCCTGCTGTCCGAAGCGGAGGTGTAAGGGTCACGGTTCTGAACTAATACACCTTTAATTGCCGCTCCCAGGTGAGACAGTCTGCGGAAAAGACACAGAGCTATTGATAGCAGTGCAGGTGCCCTGGGTCGCCCCGCTCGACCGGACCCGCTGTGTGAAAGATGAGGTAGTTAAAGCAGAAGGGGGATCCAAAGGCATCACTGCACTGCGGTTCAAAAGCGCCCCAGTGGACAGAACGAGGCCCACCACTGCGGCGGATGCAAGGTTTGCACCATTAGACCCTCAGCTACTGATGACACAATAAAGCTGAGCAAGACAGGATGCAGTGAGGATCATAAAACCTTAAATTTACATTGAACTTTAACTGCGGCACTGCAGAATGTGTTTTGAGAGTCTCCACTGGATAGACCGCTGCGACTCAGCATTAGTTTACGGACTTCATAAAGCCTTCATTGGAAATGGTGGGTTTTGACATTTCTGAAAATCTGAATGGGTATTCCATGTTTTATTAATAAAATTAGCTGGGAACAATATGGCAATATCCAAATAAGCTTTTTCAGTTAAATGCTTTCAATACATTATCAAGCCAGGTCTTGAAGGATTCTGTATTTA
>NW_015641030.1:758222-766998 GCF_001515625.1 Sinocyclocheilus rhinocerous | reverse complement strand
AACTGCGTCGTCTAGAGTTTCATGACAGAACTTTGGATTTGTCTTAGCCAATAGAATGACTTTGGGTTTCGATGCTGTGAGGGGCGCTATAGCACATATTAGCATAATGTGTCTTGTACAGTTTTCGCTTTAAGTGAGCTACTGTATTGGTATTGAGGAGCATCTTGCCAAGTTGTTTAAAGTCAACATGTTCATAGCTTGCTACTAGAACAAACCGGATTTAATGGCACTGACATTTGAAGGTAACTCTATCGCCCCCTTGAGGTTTATTAAAGTATATTTCTACCTTAAGCTGAAGATGTTTTCTGTTTATATTAAGGCTGGAAAAAGGGAGAGTTAAACTTGCCATATAAATAGTTCAGTTGAATATTATTCTTGAAACCCTCCTTCTCTTGCAAGAACATTGTCTTTTCATCGACCTATTTAATACATGTTGTGATTCGAATAATGTTAACGTAATGCACGTTAATTAAATATCACCTAATTTTAGTTGTAATGTGACATGAGTGGTGGTTAATTCATCATACTTTTGTTATTAATTGTTTCATAAAATAATCATTATGTAAATTGAGGGGGTTTCATTTAATTTGATACAATCCCTGTCTGAGGAAAGTCATTAACTAAGCTGCAAAGGTTCTTGTGAATGATTTGCAGTGGCCCCTGCTCCAAATCGAGTTATTCTTAGCTCTTGTAGCTCCAGGCAACTGTTGCCATGCATGCATATCCATAGATACGTATGAGACACAGTATTGTTGCTCCAGAAGCATTAAAATTACGATTTAATGGAATGTTTTGCAATTTAATGTTTTCATTCGAATGCCTAAACTAAATAACTTCCATTCTGACGTCAACTATTAGATCTTATATGTATAAATGCATTGCAGCATCATGAGCATCGTGTCTTTGTCCGTTCATGCGTATTATTTGCTTACGTGTGTGGGCTTAGTCGTGCATGTTTCATGCAACCAGATGTGCCAGAGAGAAGCTATGGAAAGATTTTTAAAGGAAGCATTGAAACAATACTTTAAGCTTCTTAAAGCTCTGGTCATATATAGACAAGATCATATCCGTCCTTCCTTCCTTCTAAGAAAACACTCCAAATGATAAGAAATTCAGAAGATCCAGAGTTAGTTTTTCTGTTCCAAATCAATTGAAATCTGCCTGTCTATAAAATATTCTGACTTTAACTAGAAACGTTTAATCACAGATCACAGATTCTTGTTTTGTAACAGAAAAACTGATCTTCTTAGACACATAAGACCAGGCAGTGTAAAGTATCCTGAATCTGATCTTTCATTGGATCCTGTCAGGATATACGGTTTCTCCCATAATATATGTTTGCCAGCACACACACACACACACACACTGGTATTCCTATCATTATGGGGACATATTCCATATGTGTAATGGTTTGTATACTGTACAAACTGTATTTTTATATTCCCTAAACCTACCCTACACACAAAACTTTCTGCATTTTTAGATTTTCAAAAAACTTTCTGTATGATTTATGAGCTGTTTTCCTTATGGGGACTAAAAAATGTCGCCACAAGGTCACAATTTACGGGTGGTTACTAACCTTGTGGGGACATTTGGTCCCTATAACGTAGGGAATACCAGTACACACTCACACGTTATTCCCCCCAGAAGAAAATCTGGAACAACATGAGGGTGAATAAATGATAAAAGAATTTTCATTTCTGGGTGAACTGTCCCTTTAAATGGTTAAATGAAAAAATTTAGTCCGTTTGTTGAATATGTAATGAGACGTCTCAATCACTGAGGCAGTTCCCTCAATAAAACCCTACTGCGCTCTAGCAAATGCATATTGATTCCCCTTTGTTGGCTTCTGACAATGTGAGGCATGCGTAACCACGAGCAGTCACTTTTTCAAACAACCTAAACTGCATTTGAACTCTGCGATGAGTGATTTGGAGGCTTTACTCGTTTCGCGCTGACAGCCTGACAGCGAGACATATACGGGTCAAACTTGTGCTGAGGTAGGTGATATGGCAGAAGCAAAGGTTACATCAACAGATGGATCTTCCCGTGTAATGCCGCAGATCGCTCACTCTCCCTCCCAGACATATCGTCCTCACTCTTCCCTGCCTTGCATTCTGGTCTCACTTCAAATTTCTGGCCCGTGTTTGCTCCTACAGCTTCAGTGTCAAGTAGCAGGAACAAAGTTTGATGGAAACAGTGTGGCCAGCGAGGCTGGGGAAACTTCTGCTGTCAGCCAAGTTTCTAATTCAACTGGCCATCGATCGGCCCTCATCGATTTCATTATTTATTTTCATGTCACTAAGAGAAGCTAGCCATGCCAGAACATCACTGTACCCTCTATAAAAACAACAGCAAACAGCAGTGATATTATGTTTTTTACGATTCCAGTTCATTTGATCAATCTGAGTGGGAAGAAATGAAGCTGTTACTGTATTTCTTTGGGTTCCAGTTCATATAATTGAGCATAAAACAGAGTATAGTGGCAGGTTTTACAATTGCTAAGCGAAGTGTCAACTCATATACATATAATTCTATTAGCATGCGGTCAATATAACTTTTTTGCTTATTGCTTCAAATCTGACATGATTATGGCTGGTTGTGTGTGTCCAGTTCAGCGGAATTTTTACAGTTGACATTTTCATCACGATATTGACTTTTATTTCGTAAAATGACAACCAGTCAGCTGTGAGGTTATTTTTCATAGAAATGAGAATTGAGGAGCATCTTGCCAAGTTGTTTAAAGTCAACATGTTCATAGCTTGCTACTAGAACAAACCGGATTTAATGGCACTGACATTTGAAGGTAACTCTATCGCCCCCTTGAGGTTTATTAAAGTATATTTCTACCTTAAGCTGAAGATGTTTTCTGTTTATATTAAGGCTGGAAAAAGGGAGAGTTAAACTTGCCATATAAATAGTTCAGTTGAATATTATTCTTGAAACCCTCCTTCTCTTGCAAGAACATTGTCTTTTCATCGACCTATTTAATACATGTTGTGATTCGAATAATGTTAACGTAATGCACGTTAATTAAATATCACCTAATTTTAGTTGTAATGTGACATGAGTGGTGGTTAATTCATCATACTTTTGTTATTAATTGTTTCATAAAATAATCATTATGTAAATTGAGGGGGTTTCATTTAATTTGATACAATCCCTGTCTGAGGAAAGTCATTAACTAAGCTGCAAAGGTTCTTGTGAATGATTTGCAGTGGCCCCTGCTCCAAATCGAGTTATTCTTAGCTCTTGTAGCTCCAGGCAACTGTTGCCATGCATGCATATCCATAGATACGTATGAGACACAGTATTGTTGCTCCAGAAGCATTAAAATTACGATTTAATGGAATGTTTTGCAATTTAATGTTTTCATTCGAATGCCTAAACTAAATAACTTCCATTCTGACGTCAACTATTAGATCTTATATGTATAAATGCATTGCAGCATCATGAGCATCGTGTCTTTGTCCGTTCATGCGTATTATTTGCTTACGTGTGTGGGCTTAGTCGTGCATGTTTCATGCAACCAGATGTGCCAGAGAGAAGCTATGGAAAGATTTTTAAAGGAAGCATTGAAACAATACTTTAAGCTTCTTAAAGCTCTGGTCATATATAGACAAGATCATATCCGTCCTTCCTTCCTTCTAAGAAAACACTCCAAATGATAAGAAATTCAGAAGATCCAGAGTTAGTTTTTCTGTTCCAAATCAATTGAAATCTGCCTGTCTATAAAATATTCTGACTTTAACTAGAAACGTTTAATCACAGATCACAGATTCTTGTTTTGTAACAGAAAAACTGATCTTCTTAGACACATAAGACCAGGCAGTGTAAAGTATCCTGAATCTGATCTTTCATTGGATCCTGTCAGGATATACGGTTTCTCCCATAATATATGTTTGCCAACACACACACACACACACACACTGGTATTCCTATCATTATGGGGACATATTCCATATGTGTAATGGTTTGTATACTGTACAAACTGTATTTTTATATTCCCTAAACCTACCCTACACACAAAACTTTCTGCATTTTTAGATTTTCAAAAAACTTTCTGTATGATTTATGAGCTGTTTTCCTTATGGGGACTAAAAAATTTCGCCACAAGGTCACAATTTACGGGTGGTTACTAACCTTGTGGGGACATTTGGTCCCTATAACGTAGGGAATACCAGTACACACTCACACGTTATTCCCCCCAGAAGAAAATCTGGAACAACATGAGGGTGAATAAATGATAAAAGAATTTTCATTTCTGGGTGAACTGTCCCTTTAAATGGTTAAATGAAAAAATTTAGTCCGTTTGTTGAATATGTAATGAGACGTCTCAATCACTGAGGCAGTTCCCTCAATAAAACCCTACTGCGCTCTAGCAAATGCATATTGATTCCCCTTTGTTGGCTTCTGACAATGTGAGGCATGCGTAACCACGAGCAGTCACTTTTTCAAACAACCTAAACTGCATTTGAACTCTGCGATGAGTGATTTGGAGGCTTTACTCGTTTCGCGCTGACAGCCTGACAGCGAGACATATACGGGTCAAACTTGTGCTGAGGTAGGTGATATGGCAGAAGCAAAGGTTACATCAACAGATGGATCTTCCCGTGTAATGCCGCAGATCGCTCACTCTCCCTCCCAGACATATCGTCCTCACTCTTCCCTGCCTTGCATTCTGGTCTCACTTCAAATTTCTGGCCCGTGTTTGCTCCTACAGCTTCAGTGTCAAGTAGCAGGAACAAAGTTTGATGGAAACAGTGTGGCCAGCGAGGCTGGGGAAACTTCTGCTGTCAGCCAAGTTTCTAATTCAACTGGCCATCGATCGGCCCTCATCGATTTCATTATTTATTTTCATGTCACTAAGAGAAGCTAGCCATGCCAGAACATCACTGTACCCTCTATAAAAACAACAGCAAACAGCAGTGATATTATGTTTTTTACGATTCCAGTTCATTTGATCAATCTGAGTGGGAAGAAATGAAGCTGTTACTGTATTTCTTTGGGTTCCAGTTCATATAATTGAGCATAAAACAGAGTATAGTGGCAGGTTTTACAATTGCTAAGCGAAGTGTCAACTCATATACATATAATTCTATTAGCATGCGGTCAATATAACTTTTTTGCTTATTGCTTCAAATCTGACATGATTATGGCTGGTTGTGTGTGTCCAGTTCAGCGGAATTTTTACAGTTGACATTTTCATCACGATATTGACTTTTATTTCGTAAAATGACAACCAGTCAGCTGTGAGGTTATTTTTCATAGAAATGAGAGTGCTGTGTAATTGTTGTAGGTCAGTGTTTGATATGTAAATGTGTTATGAGTGGTTCAAACCACTGTAAATGACATCATGAATAAAGCAAAATAAAACAGCTTGTTGGAATAGCATGGTTTCTTAAAATGGTGTTTTCAACAAAATTCAGATACTTTCTCAGCTGTTAAACACAAACTGGCAAGAAAAACCTTTAATAGGCATACATAAATGTACAGAATTGGGGATTTTTGTATGCATGTGCATAATGACTGATTTGGAAATGTCTCTACCAACCGTACACCCTTGATTAGACATGTTTTGTGGCCTAACTTGTGCAGTGGAGCAGAGAGCAGGAAAGGGCCCACGGCTATTGGAAGAGTCCCACATGGGAGCCAGTGAACAGTCTTAAGGCCTCCTCAAAATAACCCGCTGTGCTCTGAAGTCTGTCTCTTTTGTTGTGATAATGGCTTAATTTAGTTCCATAAAGCGCCAATACAACCATTTATACGAGGATACATCCATTACAAAACAGATTTTAAAAGTGTATTTTTAAGTAAATCTTCATCTTAAAATGAAAAATCAGACATTGTTAGCATTTAAAGCGCTCTGATTTCATTAAGATGAGAGTCAGATATGTATTTATTACACTATTTAATTACTAAAATAGGCCAAATAGATTTAAAACAGAAAATTACAGAGAAAGCGCATTCATGGGAGCAACACTACAGTAGCGGATGCATGTTTAATTGTCATCTGACACCACGTTTATAAATTTTTGGGCTAAAGTTAAACAAATAAACATAGTGTGAATATATATATATATATATATATTGGCTACTGTGTTTGGCTTAATTTTGTTACATAAAGTTACAATACAGCCATTTATTTACCTAAACAAGGTTGCAGCTATTACAAAATAGACTATAAATATGTATTCTTAAAGGAAAAGTTCACTATAAAATGAGAATTGTCATTTACTCACCCTCCAAACCTGTCTGAAATTTTCTTCTGTAGAACACAAAGAAAGATATTTTGAAGAATGTTGGTAACCAAACAGTTGATGGTAGCCATTTTCTTCCATAGTATTTTTTTTCCATAGGAGTCAATGGCTGCCGTCAACTGTGCTCAACATAAGAAAGAAACTCATACAGGTTTGGAACAACTTGTGATGACAGATGACAGAATTTTCATTTTCCAGTTATCAGCATTCTTCCAAATATATTCTCCTGCGCTCAACAAAAGAAAGAAAATCAAACATTTTTGGAACAATTTGAGGCTGAGTAAATGATGACAGAATTTTCATTTTTGGGTGAACTTTCCCTTTAAGAAAATCTTAAATTAAAAGTGAAAATTCAGCCATTGATATCTTTTAAAGCAGTCAGGTTTGTTCTGCTATCGTATATGTTCTTCATCATTCCTATGCTGCACGCCACCCCTGCAGCTCCCACGGTGGAGGCTGAATCTAGGTGTATTACAGAAGATAAGACCGCAAGCTGCTGCGAGGTTATTCACAGATTTCTTCAATCTCTATTTCTCTCCTTCGCCATCTGCTCCATCTCTTTTTCTCACTTCTCTTAGTGCAGCAGGCAGTGAGGTAGATATGTGGGGGCGTGTTAGAACGAGCCGTTTTAGGTAGGTGTGGCTGACTCTTAACTTTTATAAAGAATATCTCTTTGGATTTGAGACTTTAGTCTTTGCAACTTTACAGATCTTCTTTATGCACCAAGAGCTTGTAACACTCCAAAGAGAAAGGAAAACTTGAAATCGCATCATATGACCCCTTTAAGATGATTGCCCTCTTCCCCCGGGGAGAGTCCAGGGTTACGATCTACAGAAATATACATTCATTACAACCACTGGCTTTCGGTTGCGTTATTCACATTTAAAACTATGTACAAGGGAACCCAGGGCTTGTTGGTGTATTTTTTTGTTTATTTCTCTATTCCCAAGTCTATTGATTTATTTTTGAACTCTCTCTCTGTTTATTTTTGAACTCTTTTTCATGGTGACAGACAAGGGTTGAACGTCTGTGTTGTGATTTAGCACTGTCTGCTTCCAAACGCTCATCTGTAGAAGATGCCCAACAGCGTAACAGCAGAGGGTGTCAGAAATGTCACCATGTCATGTATTTTGTACAAAGGTGGGGTAAGATTTCACGGCTGTGGATCAATTAACACATGGCTATTCTGAGAGGAACATTTTCTTGGAACGTCATGATAATTATCCTTAGATTAAATTTTCAAAGAACGCTTTTGTGTGTGCTAATCCCCTTTATGTTGAAGGTGAATTTGTGACACCAGCAGAGAAACCTGTATGAGTTTCTTTCTTCTGTTGAACACAAAAGAAGATATTTTGAAGAATGTTGATAACCAAACAGTTGACAGTAACCACTGATTTCCATAGTACAGTCGTGGTCAGAATTATTGGCACCCTTGGTAAATATGATCAAAGAAGGCTGTGAAAATAAATCTGCATTGTTAATCATTTTGATCTTTTATTTTTAAAAAAAGCACAAATATCTAACCTTTCATTGAACTAAAACAATTGAAAATGGGGGAAAATCTCATTATGAAATAAATGTTTTTCTCAAATACACGTTGGACACAATTATTGGCACCCCTAGAAATTCTTATGAGTAAAATATCTGTGAAGTATATTCCCATTCATATTTACAATTTTGAGCATACCAGGGTGATTATGAACATGAAATTATCCAGCCATGGCTTCCTGTTTCACAGGAATATAAATAGGAGGGAAAACAAAGGCCAAATTCCCTTAATCATCCATCACAATGAGAAAAACCAAAGAATATATTTCTGATGTGCAGCAAAAGATAATTGAGCTTCACAAATTAGAAAGTGACTTTAAGAAAAGAGCTAGAGCAGTGAAAATTCCCATTTCCACCATCAGGGCAATAATTAAGGTATGATTAATTTCCAATCAACAGAAAATGTTACAAATCTGCCTGGAAGAGAATGTGCGTCTATATCGTCCTAATGCACGGTGAGAAGGAGAGTTTGAGTGGCTAAAGACTCTCCAAGGACCACAGCTGGAGAATTGCAGAAAATAGTTGAGTCTCAGGGTCAGAAAACCTTAAAAAAAAAAATCAAACAGCACCTACACCACATGTTGTTTGGGAGGGTTTCAAGAAAAAAAATCAAGAAAAGAAAATGCTCTCATCCAAAAACAATCCCCAGCATATTCTGTTGTCAGACACGACTGGAACTTCAAATGGGACTGGCTTCTATGCACAGATGTAACTAAAAAATGAGCTTTTTAGCAACAAACACTCAAGATGGGTTTGGTGCACACAGGGATAAAAAGTACCCCATGTGTACAATGAAATATACTACTGTATTTTTAATGTTGTGGGCCTATATTTCTGCTGGAGGTCCTGGACATCTTGTTTAGATACATGGCATCTTTGATTCCATCAAATACCAACAGATAAAAAAATCAAAAAGTGACTGACTCTGTTAGAAATCTTATAATGGACCATGTTTGGATCTTCCAACC
>NW_015641030.1:749357-758131 GCF_001515625.1 Sinocyclocheilus rhinocerous | reverse complement strand
CACAAATATCTAACCTTTCATTGAACTAAAACAATTGAAAATGGGGGAAAATCTCATTATGAAATAAATGTTTTTCTCAAATACACGTTGGACACAATTATTGGCACCCCTAGAAATTCTTATGAGTAAAATATCTGTGAAGTATATTTTCATTCATATTTACAGTTTTGAGCACTCCAGGGTGATTATGAACATGAAATTATCCAGCCATGGCTTCCTGTTTCACAGGAATATAAATAGGAGGGAAAACAAAGGCCAAATTCCCTTAATCATCCATCACAATGAGAAAAAACAAAGAATATATTTCTGATGTGCAGCAAAAGATAATTGAGCTTCACAAATTAGAAAGTGACTTTAAGAAAAGAGCTAGAGCAGTCTCAGGGTCAGAAAACCTTTTAAAAAAAAATCAAACAGCACCTACACATCACATGCTCTCATCCAAAAACAATCCCCAGCATATTCTGTTGTCAGACACGACTGGAACTTCAAATGGGATTGGCTTCTATGGTCAGATGTAACAAAAAAATAGCTTTTTAGCAACAAACACTCAAGATGGGTTTGGTGCACACTAGGGGTTGCACCGACTAATCGACTAGTCGACTAGTCGACTTCAATGCTCTGCCATGACGCTTTAAGCTTGACATGTAGTTGACATGTAGTTACAAAGTTACTTATAGTTAATAGAATGTCTAAAGTGGACTATCGAAATAAAGTGTAACCTATATTTCTTAATAACTAAATTCCACAGCTTTGCTACTAGTAGAGAGACGCTGCCAGGTAGAATTAATTCACACACGCAGTCGCTCTCACTAATGAATTCATATGAATGTAATCTTTACTGTGCTACTTTATCTGTATCTGATTTAGAACGAGCAGAAATCTGTGAGAAATATAACGACCCAAAGACAAAAGAACTGATAAAAAAGCTGTTATAGGAGCATATGCCATAGCTGGTCATATATCTATGGCATATGGTCTATGGCATAAGAGAAAAACATTTATGTCATAATGATATTTCCCCCCATTTTAAATTCTAATTCTCCAATGAAAGGTTAGATTTATGTGAATTTTTTAAATAAAAGATCAAAATGATTAACAATGCAAATTTATTTTCACAGCCTTCCTTGATCATATTTACCAAGGGTGCCAATAATTCTGACCACGACTGTATGTTTTTCCATTCTATAGAAGTAAATGGCTACCGTCAACTGTGCTCAACAGAAGAAAAAATCTCATTCAGTTTTTGTGATGACAGATGACAGAATTTTATTTTTTAGGAGAACTATTCTTTTAATTCAGTTGTGGACAGTGTAAAATGAGTTTCCCTTTTTCTCATTTGGGTTAAAAAAAAACATAAAAAAGACACTTAATTTAAACATTTACTCTCCCTCTCCAGTCCAATGCAAAGCATGCTAGAAACTAAAAATCCCTGTCAATTTCAGTTAATGCTAACAAAAAAGAAATGAACTTTTTCCATTAGGAGCCCATATTTGCTCCTTGAAATTGATTTTCTTTTTTTTTTTTTCGCGGGCACATATTTTAATAATATAAAATAATATAAAACTGTATATACTATATATAAAATATAATCCATTCATTAACACAAATGCTTGATAATTAGATTGAGAATGTGTTACTATCTTCCCCAAAAATTAAATGAACAAAAACATAGAGACTCGTTTAAGTAATTGCATTTGAATTTCAGAGGCATTTTTGTCATTTTCTGTGGCATGTTTGCCCCAAACTCAAACTCTCTTTAATTTCTGACTCTGGTCTCAACACGAATTATTTAATTAAACCTATTTAAAAATTTAAAAGCATTGCACACAATAAAAATGTTAATAAGCTCAATTTGATATGCATAATCAATAAAAAATATTTGACAAAATTCTTACCAATAATAATAAAATAGTATATATAGATTCTGTTATGTGAAATCAAATGTATTAAAAGTGTTAAAATTCTTTTCTTGACAAAAAGTGTTCCAAACTATTTTTCACAATATTTGAAGTATTAACATTTATAAGAATTTATGTGCTAAAGTTAAATGAAAAAAAAAAGTGAAATTGAAAGTGAAAGTTTATCAATAATTAGCATTTCTATCAGCTATATTATTTTTTTAAAAATGATGTGCTAAACCCTTTTTTTTTTTTTTGCAACAAATAAATAAATAAACCTTGGATTTCTAGTAACAAGTACAGTCATTTATTTATTTGATTCATCCTATAGTGACTTGACAGTTTTGAATTCGCTCACTAAAAAACATTTATTAATAATCATTCACTGATTCATTCAGTAAACATTTCTTCAGATTTATTATTCATGTAGGTTCATATATAAGATGCTTAAAAAACCACACAATATATACCATCACACAAATTGGCCTGACATGGGAGACAATGCATTCAATGTAATTTTTTTAAATGCCGCCATTTGATCACCATTAAACAACATCCAGATGGTTTACAATGTTATCTAGAAAGGCAGTACTATTTGTAAACCATATTAAATATGTCAAATTTTATCTGGTGTATTAAAAGTTCACAAACAGCATTTGAGAATTAAGCTCAATGGGCCAGTAGCAATTTTCCTCAGATGCTGTGTTATAATAAGAAGAGGCCACACAGCGGTTGTGTATCTCTGCCCCGGCAGTTCAACTATTCATTATTCCCAGCTTTATTGGCAGCCGAAACAAGTGCACCATAGCCAGAGGGATGGACACGGTCGCAGGGACTTGATGATTCTGTGACTGAGCAGGAAAATTACAGCGATTTCCCTTTGCGCACTGGCATTAGTGTCATGTACCCTGAGACCACAAGCAGTCATCTCTCTGGACATCACAGCGAACAGTGACAACAGACAGTGAAGGAGGCAGACAGACATCATTACCACAGTGGATTAGGTGTGCCGTCTTGGAGTCCAGCCGGATTGTGGCAGATTTAGAAAGAACAGAAAGGTTCACACAGACAGGTACAGAGCAAGGACAAACATTTCTCCCCTCATTAGCCACGAGCTCCCTCGTCTGCTGTCACTTCCTGCTCTACAGCCCCAAGGAGCGCCTGAACCCACACCAAAGGCACCATGCTCTTTGTAATGCATTTTTCCCTCTAGCATTGTGTCAGATTACTTGGGAATGTGTGTCGTGCACCGATTTTTTTTAAGAGCATACCGTGTACCCTATAGACAAGATAAGACGTGACCAATTATTTTAAAAAAACATTCTTTAACTATTGTATAAAAGTCTATCTATCTATCTATCTATCTATCTATGTTGTTATAGCCTATATCTGTTGTCTGTATTGTTTGTTGTTGTTCATACTTTTGTTCTGTCTATTTTTTATTCTCTCATTTGTTCATCGTTCTATCTATGATAGATTTGCCTTTCTGCAACCTCAATTTTCCCCTGTGCTGTCTTCAAAGTGTGGATGCTCACCACATGGCGCACTTACTTATGCCAAAGATAAAAATCACTGAGGATGGGCTTTCTGAGATATGAGCAAACTATGACACACCTGAGATCAGGGTTGCAGTTATGTGCTTTAAACATCCATGGCATTTTTATTTATTTTTTTTACATTTTATTCTTGTTTTTTTTCCTGGCTTCAGAGGAGCCAGCTGATGTCTCGTCCAATTGGAGGTTCCTAGCAACATTTACTTTTTTATGAAGTTTACTTCCAGATAATTTATCTGCTTATATGTCATTGCTCTCAGAAAAAGTGGCAGTATTGATCAAGGTGTTTCTCTTCTGCGGGTGGTGTTCCTTCAGTGCCAAATGTCCTAAAATAAATTGGCCATGGTTTCCCTAGTATGCTTCTTTAATTATAAACTCAGCCCTGGCCAGGCAGGGGAGTGTGTTTCGGGTCTAATTGGCTTTCATCTTATTTACCTAGCGGTAGATGACAGAGCGATCATGCTTTTGCTGAACAGATGGAACCACGTAATCTTAAGTCACCTGAAAAGGAAGATCCGCCACACAGGATCACCTGTCGTGAGGAGAACACAGTACAGGAACCTCTTTGTACACTTCTGGGCATTGAGTGAACTCACTGACAGCGACACGCGGCGCACAGACCTGCATGCACAGCATATGTGCACATGTTATCAAACAGACGGCTACCAAGTAGTTGATCTGATCTTACTGGAGAATAGTTTCATACAGACATTGTGACATTTGACATACTGTACACACACACACACACATGATGGTCGATCAGGTTTTGCTATTGAACAGAATGGCTATGTTGGTCCACCTGCTAGGCCAGCACCAATCAGAATAAACCATTAGCAAAATTCAAGCTGGTCTAAGATAATCTCGTCAACAGGGTGGTTACTGGTTATTTAGTTAGTGATTTTAATCCAGAGTAACTCTAACCGCAGGAAAAGTCTACCCAGAGCCTTGATCAAGGATATGATGGTGATAGACAATCTTGTTAACTCAAAGGTCAACCTTACCTGCAGCCAGACTTGCAACTTTAATGTAACCAGCTCAGATCCTTAACCACCGGGCTCCAGCCGTCTTACTTGTGTGTGGGTATTTAATTACACTAACAGAATGTTAATGAACATATTGATGTTAATGAGACCTTGTTAATTAAAACTAATGAAAAGAAAACAAGGAAAGAGAACAGGTTCTGTGAGGAGAAAAGCAGTTCTTCCTCTTTGCCAGCAGTGTCAGAGAGCAGTATGCTAATAGTTGCTATACACTACAAGCTTCATATTCCCACCTGGAATCTTTTTCCACTAGCTCAGCTTACTGGATGTAATATTGAGATGTCCTGAATAAAACTGAGCAGCCGTGTAGACCTGACTGCTCTGCATTGTTCAGTCCCTGTTGAACTCATGGTTTGACACAGAAGGACATTTATGTCATTATTTACTCGTCCTCCACTTGTTCCAAAGCTATATGAGTTTCTTTGTTCTGCTTAACACAAAAGAAGATATTTTGAAGAGTGTGGGTAACCAAATAGTTGATGGTATCCATTGACTTTTACTATGGAAGCCAATGGCTACCGTCAACTGTTTGGTTACCAACATTCTTCAAAATATCTTCTTTTGTGTTCAACAGCTGAAAGAAATTCATACAGGTTTGTAACAACTTGAGGTTGAGTAAATGATGACCGAATTTTCATTTTTGAGTGAACTAACCCTTTAAAGTTTTTGTGTACTTGAAGTGATGGCAGTAACATGACGTATATTTCTTTGCTGTGTTTACTGTTTTGGTTTTTGCAAGACTTTATAATAATAGCATAAAATCAGGCCAACTTTTCAGCTTATTCCGGCCATAAACCACCCACTTAAACAGGAAGGAACTGTAGATTGTTTCATTGACAGGTTAAAGCAACCAGATGATTCATTTACATCTCTCAGCTAAAGAAAACAAATATGAACATTTTTTCTAGTGCATTTTATTTGTAATCTGTCCTTATATTCAGCATGTAGAGTAATATAAGCTTTGACTCATCAGTTAAAATATGGTTCACTTCAAAATGCTCGAAAGGTGCAATCATATTAGAAATTTTTACAAGCAAAAAGGCTCATTGATTATTGTCAATAATGTAGCGATGTGTCAAGCACAGCTAACACTGAAGTTAGTTTCTCTAAGTAGCTTTCTATTGGTCAACACAGCGAATCTGTCACAAAATCTGCGTGGGGAAATCTCTTGTCTTCACACAAAAATCCCATTAGCATGGATTCCTCTTAAAATGGCAGGATTTTACCTGCAGAAATTCACCAAACAACAGTAATTGTAACCGTATTTTTACAAACAGCACACTCATTGATTCTCGACTCAGTGAGTCAGTGAGTTGTTGACTCATTTCATGAATGAATCATTCAGGCCATTTTGGTGAACTGATTCAATTGAAAAAAGTCTGATTCAAAAGAAGGATTCACTAACAAACATGACATTGCTTCAAAGCATCTTCCAAGCAAAGACTTTGTTTGTTTCTTTCACACTGGAAGCAGATTTAATCTAGACACCAACCAACTACTTACTTCTGAGATTAGAAGAAATATATAATTCTATTTTGGACCAAGCTGCTGGTCAGTGTGTGTGTTGAGAAATGTTTTAAAGGAACAATGTGTTTTTATCCAGCCCTGGACATTAAATCATGGCTGTGTGTTCAAGGTAACTCTTATCTCACTGCCAAACCAGCTAAATGTAACTAGCCTGAGGTGAAATTTTGTAAATCTGAAGTGACCTTAGTCGTCCTGTGAACCTGATAAGCAATACTGTTTATCTTATTTCTAAGCTCTCTGTAGAGCTCAAAGAAGCTTACTTGTAATCAATACAATCAATCAGATGGCCTGGGTGTTTGTCTGTCCATCAGGATGGCATATGCAAACATACTTCATATGGAGCACAAGTGCTGAGTCGACATTTTGAAAACATACTGTCTCTTCCCATTAATGTTTGTGCATTAGATTTCTCCATTCACACTTCAGTTGGCTAAATCATTTTTGTACATTGATTGATGCAAATCCAATCGGCAAAGAGCACATTCCCAGAACAAGTATAGATTGTTTTGGGGCTTTTGTGTATTCTAGGCACTTCTGAGACATCAAAGGCCACCTTGAAAGCTCACCTTCATCGTGGAGTTCTCGCTATCATCTCCTCTCATTACTGCAGCAAGGGTTTGCCCTGAGGTCTCCCCTGCAGGAAAACCCACTCCCGCTCCATCAAATACAAATCAATGAACCACAGACCATGGATGAAATCTCTAAACCTGAAGTTCTCAAAGACAACACACAAATTGAGATCAAGCCTAAATGAATTAGGACATATTGTCTTGGAGGATGTTGTTGGCTCAGTGTTGTAATGACATTTTGTTGCAATTCTTCCCTCTTGCGAATGACGTAATGCTCGACTAGCTTTCATTCGCTTCCGAACGTGCTTTTATGAGGTCTGTGGATTTGTTTGGTTTACTCAGGATGCCATGTTTACATCTAGGCCTATGTTGTTTTTCTCTGAGCACAGAGGGTAAATATTGTGTGAGTCTGAGGTTGAGATGGTCGTGAATGAACAGTTTACCCAAAAATGAAACGTTCTGTCATTATTTATAAGCCTTTTAAAGCCATAGTTGTCATCATTCACTGATAATCATACATTTGGGCAGCTCTGAAGATTTTAGTCTGAAATGTACAACTTTTTCATTCCTGTTATAGTGAAAGAAAGCTTTATTCTAATAATATTTCAGCAAAACATTGAATACAAATGCAGTGACTTATCAATGTAATTTGATGTCTTTGTCAATCAATCAATGTTATAATGCACACGAAAAGAGAGGATGTCACTCTGGTGGCATTCTGGCCAAGCACTCTTTCATAAGCTGTCCATACTTTTGGGAAAGACTTATGTGTCTGTGAGAGATCATCTGGTTTTATTGTAATCCATTGTCAGCATTCTGTTACCCAAGAATAGAGATTGCTCTGTTGTATTAATCTGAGATGACGTTCAATGCAATCTGATGAATTGCTTTTGAGTTTTATTTCAGGTGAACAGTAATGACATGGACTCTATTGTTAAAGTCTGACAAAGTCAAACCAAAAAACACAAGGCTTATACTGTGAAAAATTATTTTTAATCAGTTTTTCCTGTCGGTTGTCACTGAAGACTGGAGTAATGGCTGCTGAAAATTAAACTTGGCAATCACAGGAATAAATTATATTTTATATATATATATTAAAAATGCAAACAGCTCTTTTAAATTGTAATAATATTTCACAATATTACTGCAGCCTTAGTGGGCATAAGAGACTTTTTCAAAAACATTGTAATTATTCTAAACTATTATCTTACAAAATTCCTTTTAAAAATTACATTTATTTAATAATTAATTAATTAATACATGTAATTTAAATATTTTTCTTGGAAAACAAGACAAAAATACTGATCAAGAAAACATTTTTTGCCGCATAAGCAGTCCTACGCATTAGAAAAAAGCTTGTCAGTGCTGCATAAATGATGGTCTAGCTTGAAACATGTTTCATCTTATATCTGGATCTGTATTTACAGTCAACTGAGAGTTTATTCTGACGCAGACGCATGCCCTAAGGAAGCTGCGTGTTTTGAGTACATCCTCAAGACCAGTGTTTACTGCTTTGAAGCGGGTGTTGACTTACTGTGAGTTTATTGCTTTCTCTGAATACATTTTGAAAGAGACTACGGGTGTGCCTTTCTTCCATAAAATAACTTAATGTGACTAAGGCTAGTGGTATGATTAACAGTCATCTTGAACAGCGGGATAATTCAATGGCTTATACTTTCTTAGCTGCCAATGGCGCAGTAATCCCTTCCCACAATTCAGCTGGTAAATTCCTCCTGTGTTGCCAAGAAAGAATGTCTTCCACGAGACACACAAAAAAGGCAGTTTTAAAAAATAACATGAATTTGGTTTTTATTCTCTTTGAGGCTCTGGAAATGAGGAGTAAGCAAACACAGAATGAGAATGCTTGCTATGGGAAATTGAATATATTTATCCAGCTGAAGGATTCAAATAGGTTGCATATCCCTCTTACTGGCTGCACATGCCTTGTGCCAAAATAAAAAGGCTTATTACCCCACACACATACACTATTGTATGCACACAAAAATAAGAGAAGTGACGTGACGTGTGGCCAAGTATGACCCATACTCGGAATTTGTGCTCTGCATTCAACTCATCCAAGTGCACACACACAGTAGTGAACACACACCTGGAGCAGTAGGCAGCCAATGCTGCGGCGCCCGGGTTCAGTGCCTTGCTCAAGGGTCTCACCTCAGTCATGGTATTGAG
>NW_015641030.1:748605-749347 GCF_001515625.1 Sinocyclocheilus rhinocerous | reverse complement strand
TGCTGTGGCACCCGGGGAGCAGTTGGGGGTTCAGTGCCTTGCTCAGGGGTCTCACCTCAGTCATGGTATTGAGGATGGAAGAGAGCACTGTACATTCACTCCCCCCACCTACAATCCCTGCCGGACCTGAGACTCGAACCTGCAACCTTCGGGTTACAAGCCCGACTCTCTAACCATTAAGCCATGACTGCCCCAACTTGGGTTTTTCTTTAAACTTGAACTTTAAAGCTGCAGTCCGTAACTGTTTTTGGTTAAAAATGATCCGAAATCAATATTTGAGCAAGTACATAACCAGCCAGTGTTCAAAACTATCGCCTTACTTTAGCCCGATTCACAACGGTTAGCTTATAATAATGTTTTCTCATTTGAGTGGTACGGGTAGGTTTTCGCTGGAAATTCGAGCATGGCACTGCGTCATTACGTCACGTCTGTAAACATAAAGAAGTTGTCCCGGCTGCTAGGCTACATCGCATGCGAGGATCCTGCAGGTGGATCGTTTATAGCCTTTTCTCACAGCAGCTGGAATAATTAAATGTATAATTTTGATGGCGAATTGTAATCCATAAAAGATTATGCGTTTATGAAACACATGTAAATGAAATTAAATTATATTCCAGTTATAAATGTGCTTCTGATTACAGATAGCCTGGGATTACAAAGATTTGTATTTTAAAGAAAACCAGTTCGAAGGGAGCATAATTTGCTTTTTGGGTTAAAATAATTTCTTAATATGAAATTCAAA
>NW_015641030.1:737838-747863 GCF_001515625.1 Sinocyclocheilus rhinocerous | reverse complement strand
ACATGCTAATACACACTATACTCATAGTCGCCAATGCTGATGTTGTTAACGTTAATCATTTGAGAATAAAGTATAACAATAATAATAATTTGCACGGTTTGATGTGATATGAGCTAACTGATCTTTAGATTTAATCACCGTTGGTAGCGAGATTTATGGTAATGCTTTTTTCCTCAGTTGAACAAACGTGGCAGACTTGTTACTTACTTGTTCAGATGGCAATATACGGTGAAAATTCTTATTTGGGTCATATTCCAAGACGTGCTAGAATCTGTGATTGCGAAGTACAGTAAATATCCACACCGGTGCGGTGACTGACTGCCACACATACTCTTCAGAACATTAGATTCATCCGCGCTGGAGCCGCGCCGACTCCCAACCCACGCAAGCTAGATATTTCCGCACACAGCTGCAATTCCAGGTTTTCAAACAGAGATGGCGACAAAGAGGCAAAACTTACTGACTGCAGCTTTAAAGAAATAGTTCACTTAAAAATTAAAATTTGCTGAATATTTACTCAGCCTCAGGCCATACAAGATGTAGATGAGTTTGTTGCTTCATCAGAAAAGATTTGGAGAAATTTTGCATTACATCACTTGCTCACCAATGGATCCTCTGCTGTGAATGGGTGCCGTCAGAATGAAAGTCCAAACAGCTGATAAAAAAAAAACAATAATCCACATGTAATTCACATGACTCCAGTCAATCATTTAGCATCTTGTATGTTCATAAAAAAAAAAAATCTATAATAAGGCTGTTTGGATTCTGATGGTACCCATTCACTGCAGGATCCATTGGTGAGAAAGTGATGTAATGCTAAATTTCTCCAAACCTGTGATAAAGATTCAGGTTTGTTCAGGCATCTACATCTTAACTGTAAAAAATAATTTTTTCGAAGTTGTAAATAAATAATTATTGGGGTATGTTTTACAAGAAAATGCTATTTCATTCATGTGCAGTTCAGTGTGTTACATTCTTTGTGATTGTTTGTGAATCTTACTAGCAATTTCTGAGGGAAAATTGTTTCTACACTTAATTTGTTCAGTGTTGGATGGCCTGAGGGTGAGCAAATTTTCATTTCTGGGTAAACTGTTCCTTTAATAGAATCTTTTAGGACCCCACAAACTGTATTTTCAGTTCATTCTGTGTTAGCGCAACTAAAAAAAAAAGTCTTCACAGAAAAGCGTAATATTTATTCAGGATGATTCATCCCTGTATTAGAGATTGTTTACGCCGGTGTCCGTGCAGCTGTTCTCTTGGTGGTGGCGATAAGGACTTTTCTCGGCTTTTTGACTGATTTGTGAATGAAAAGGCAGAGTTGTCCTGTCACAGAGGCTGTAAGAGGAACAGTGATGGCTGGAGAATAGATGGATTGTATCTCCGCTATCCAAACCATCCTGCGAGGGGGCATCTTTCTTTTTTTTTTTTTCTTACCCATGCTGTCGCCTCAGCCTGTAGGCTCATTAACAACAACAAATTTGTTCTTGACACTAATTGCTGCTTCCCAGGAAACTGAGAAGCAAGGCGAATGAAAGGCGGCAATCTACTCATCGCGGAGGCATTACATAATTTAACGCGGGCAAACGAATACAATGCCTTTTGTGTTTTTGTGCGGCTTGTCAAGGAGACAGGGGTCAGGTTAGATTGTTTTTGTCTTTATTGACGTGAAAGATAAGAGATGCAGGAGGTATAAACCTTGCTCGTTCCCAATACAATCGCATTTGCATGGCTTTTTATAGCGTTTAGGCCACCCTGAGGTATTTGGCATTTACGCACTGTGTGCGGTTTGACATTGCACGTCGATCAGCATGCACAGATTTGTTTAGTGGAGTGCAGGCAATCTGCCGCACGCTGCCGAACAGGCCATTGGGCCGAACATGTGACGGCAGAGGAGGATGTTATAACGGATTTGCTTACAGGCTGAAGGAAGAGTTGGAGATAAAGGAAGAGAGTGGGTGGACGGGCAATACTCCTCCCCTCTGCACCAGATGTCAAGTGTTAGTGTATTATCAGAGGACAACAGCGCAGCCGGTTCTCCCTTCAGGCAAACGCAACCAGTTAGTAGTGCTCATTCAGTATCATTACCGAATGTGGGGTTTGTTTTTCGACAGACTGGCTTTTGTGAAAATTTCCATGTCTTGAACACCCAAAGGAGTCGAAATGTCTGCTGAAATTAATTATGAATGCCGGATGACAATAATCGCAACTCATTTCGCTGCCAGGCTGGGTTATGTGGAAAACTGCATTTGAATGTTGAAAATATGACACTGCAGTATGCCGCTTGTTGTTCCCTGATCAACGTGCAATCCAGAGCTTTATTTAACAGCTGTGATCCACACAATCGTATTGAACAAATAAATTGAGATTTAATTGTGGGTGAGACAGTAGCCGGGTTTCCATCCAAAGTTGCGAATTTAACTTGTTCGCAAAATTGGAATATTGCATATAGGGCTGGGCGATATAGCTAAAAAATTTTAAACAATATAATGTTTCATATCGTTCGGTATCGATAATTATTGACATTTTTTATAACCTTTTTTAAAACAAAAAGCAATAGAATTTTTTTTTTTATTATTTAACCACTGTATTTATAATTAACACAATTTATGTGTGTGCTGTCTGCGTCACTCATAGTACGTGCCTATATTGTGCGCTATATCGAACAATTTTTCTATCGATATCGAAGAAGGTGTACCGTCGATAAATATCGATACCGTTTTATCTCCCAGGCCTAATTGCATAAAACATTTGCAAATAAGAACCGTTTCCATTCAATGAGAACAAATTCGTCACTTCCTGATAAACTGGCACTATATCACTAAGAAAAGTAGGAGAAGCCACTGGATATAATAATTTTCATATATAATAAATTACTTGCGCCTCAGAGCCGAGCAGACTAAATAAAATAAATGCGGTCATTGCTTTTGTAGGTGGAGGCAATTATACAGAAATACTTTGATGACAGACTTTGCTCGAGCATTTCAGAATGACCATAACAACATTTCAGATGCTATGGAATGAGATCT
Organism: Sinocyclocheilus rhinocerous; assembly: GCF_001515625.1. Classification (NCBI taxonomy): domain Eukaryota; kingdom Metazoa; phylum Chordata; class Actinopteri; order Cypriniformes; family Cyprinidae; genus Sinocyclocheilus; species Sinocyclocheilus rhinocerous. The sequence goes on along the minus strand of NW_015641030.1, from coordinate 744,837 downwards.
GTCCACTGGTTAGTCAGGTTTTGCGGTCCCATAGCGCAGTCATATGACTTTTTTTGATGTGCATGGAGGAATTTATTCAGCAAATGCGATTCCATTAGGGATGCACAATATTATCGGACCGGTATCGGAATCGGCCGATAATTACTTTAAATGTAAATATCGGCATCGGCCCGATATGAAAATTTATGCCGATGTGTCTTGCCGATAAGAGGAATACTTGTGTAGCGATTAGATCACGTCAGCAGTGTGGCTCATTCTTGAAGTAAAGTTTTGCCTGAATAGTGATTGGATTCACTGTTTTGGATCGCTGCACTTAAACTGAGAATGCAACTGAGAATGCACGTACAGAATGATGCATTCGGTGTATGATAGAGTAAACAGTAATAGCACGTGCAGCGGCAGCAGCGGCATCCTCCCCCGGGTCCTAATGTCCGTTCTGTAAGGAGTTTTAATTCCGTAGGGGGCGCTGTTGGTCTACTTCTAAAGAAATGAAAGTAAAATACACAAATAACATTTAGACTGTGTTTTTGATTAAATAGAGCAGTAATTTATGCCATAAAATCATGAGTATGTTTTGATTTAAAGGTCAGAAGCTTACAGAAGCTATAGCTTACAAGAATAAAAAAAATCACAAACATGACACTTGTAAATTAAATAATTTTATACAGTATATACTGATTTATTCATTAATGTTGTATGTGTTGTATTGATCACTATGTTATATTTTTTTAAACAAATTATGATCTCTAAAAGATTTTCAGAATTTTTACAACTCTTTTGCTTTAGACTAGTGCTGGGCGGTATGACCAAAAATATCACGGTATTTTTTTTCCATGCATGACCGGGTGTTAACCATCGTTCGGTGTGTGATAGAGTAAACAGTAAGCAAGCACGTGCAGCGGCAGCAGTGGCTTCCTCCCCCGGGTCCTAATGTCCGTTCTGTAAGGAGTTTTAATTCCGTAGGGGGCGCTGTTGGTCTACTTCTAAAGAAATGAAAGTAAAATACACAAATAACATTTAGACTGTGTTTTTGATTAAATAGAGCAGTAATTTATGCCATAAAATCATGAGTATGTTTTGATTTAAAGGTCAGAAGCTTACAGAAGCTATAGCTTACAAGAATAAAAAAAATCACAAACATGACACTTGTAAATTAATAATTCTATATATACTGATTTATTCATTAATGTTGTATGTGTTGTATTGATCACTATGTTATATTTTTTTAAACAAATTATGATCTCTAAAAGATTTTCAGAATTTTTACAACTCTTTTGCTTTAGACTAGTGCTGGGCGGTATGACCAAAAATATCGTGCAACAGTGAAAACGGACCCGTTTCAAACAGTGTCGCGTTCCGAACGTTGTTTAAGCGACATATTGCGGTATTTAAAAAATTAATATCATAACAAAAATAAACACCGGTATTCGGTGTGAACCGATATACCGCCCAGCACTACTTTAGACCATCTACAAATCTTAAATCTTAAAATAAAATGTTAAGGTTAATACTGCATCTTTCTGGGTAAAAAATGCAGCAATTGTTATATAGTTTATTTATAGTTATTTTTAGAGCTTCAATGTACTGTCAAAAAACCTTCATTGTTGTTTATTTAGTTCTAACAAATAAGTTCTTGTTAAAAACTAACCAAAATTAAATATTTCAAAATGAGTTGAAAAATATCGGCATATCGGCAAAAATCCAATATCGTGCATCCCTAGATTCCATCTCCCCTTATTCGCATTAGCTCTTTTTCACGCAAGTTAAAAACCACCTCAAGTAAGTGTAAAAACTTTTTTTACGAATTAAGGGATTTTTATTCAATATTTGGCATTTCCATCACTCGTTTCTAATGCTATACTTCAAAATGCGCATAAAAACAGGGTGATGGAAACATTGCTAGTGTTCATGTTTGAAGTTCTAGATCTATTTTTTGATGCGCATGGAGGAATATATTCGGTAAGTACGTTTCCATCTACCATTATTCTAATTAACCCTTTTTCACACAAGTCAAAAACTACCTCAAGCAAGCGTAAAAACTTTTTTGTGAACTAAGCGTTTTTTATTCGAAATTTGGCATTTCCATCACTCGTTTCTGATGCGATATTTCAAAATGTGCATAAAAACAGGGTGATGGAAACATAGCTAGTGTTCGTGTTTGAAGCTCTAGATCTACAAGCATTCAAGCTGCTCTTTAAAAAAAAAGGATTCAAATATATTTCAAAATGTAATGTATTCCTGTGATGGAAAACTGAAATTTCAGCAACCATTACTCCAGTCTTCAGTGTCATATGATCCTTCAGAAATATGCTAAATTGGTGAAATATTTATTTTTATTATCAATGTTGAAAACATCAGTCTCTAATAGGGTGATGGACCTATTATAAATAACTAAAAAACTACAATACAGGCTAATTTATACAGCATAAGTCAAAAAAAGTAATGCATTTATAGATTATGCTATATACACAACGACATAAGTGTACCGACTCAATTCAGTTACTTTTTTAAAATCTGTTTAGATGAATCATTCTTTTAGAATGAATCATTTCATTAAGATGTTAGTAGTAGAAGGTCATTTTTGTTAACTCATTAGTTAAGTTGTTAGTTATCTGAGGTCATGTTTCTTAATTGTGCACGGCTACCGAAAAAGGTCCATAATATAGTCTGCTTGACTTCCTGGTTGGATATATGCACTATTCTGATTTCACAGGTTCCAGATCGGGGTTATAAAAAGGGCTGTGAAAGTCCGTCTGTGAGAAAACCCCACTCATGTAACCACATTTGTAGAGATCTGAAGATAAGATGGAAATCCAATCTCTAAATGCATGCATGCAGCTTCTCACTCAGTGTAAATGGATGGGCTTTATATTTGCCAGGAAACAGCACTGGATGGGCAAAACATTGACATTTCACCCTTTCACAGTTGCCTAACTAAAAGCATTAGTCAGACACTGCTTTCTGTGGACTAGGAGAGTGATCATTATATATAGATGAAGCAGTGGGAAATGTTCTCTAAGTCCTGTGACTTGAAACAGGCCTGCTGTATGTCTTTTTTGAGTGAGACAGCTGAACACTGAAGTAAATACACAACTTTTTTTGAGAACTGAGGGTGATGTGACCAAAATGTAATATCACAGTATGAATGTTTTTAATAGTATGTATTATGATATTGATATTTTTAATGGAAATTCAACCCAAATATATTGTTATATATTTGAAGTAACCATGTGGCAATGGACCAATATTAAAATTGTTATACAGATAAGCCTATTTATTTATTTACAAACAACAACCAATATTACATTTCTTTTCATGTACTTCTTTACATGCTTTTTGTCTAAATAAATGAGAATAAAAATCAAAAGTCAAGCTTTAAAAATGCTAGACGTGAATTTAGGCATCACAACATTATAATTTAATTTAATTTAATTTAATTTAATTTAATTTAATTTAATTTAATTTAATTTAATTTAATTTAATTTAATTTAATTTAATTTAATTTAATTTAATTTAATTTAATTTAGACCAACAGCGAATATTAAATTAACAATGAAAATAAATATATATCTGAAAATAAATATCTAAAATCAATTGTTTTAAATGCCACAAATTATAATGTATTGTGCAGCATGAAAATGGATGTTAATATTTTTATTTTATTTTATTTTATTTTATGACCAACAGTCAATATTAAATGATCAATGAAAATAATTAATCTAAAAATCAAAAGTAAAATCTAAATCAATCCTTTTAAATGCCATAAATTAGAAACATTATAATGTACAACATAAAAAAAAAATGTCATTTTATGTCAATATAGTCATTTTAAGATTTGCTAAACATAACATTTAAGAGTGTTATTAAACTATTAGTGTTTTTAATAATTAACTTTAAGTGGAAAAATAGGGGAAATGAGTACACGCAATTAAATGTCTAGTATTGACTGATACATCAAATAAAAAATCTCTATAATCAATGTAGTAACAATATATTGTGCATCCTAAGGTAATGCCTATTTGGATTATTTACGTACGAGTGAAAGGTACTTTATCGTTTGATTTATTTATTAATTTTTTTTTTCAGAATTTAATGAACGCAAACCAAAAGATAAGATGGTTCATAAATCATAAGACTGGCAACGGTGCAAAAGAAACATTATACAACACTTGAGAAACTCAAAACAGCAGTACATTATAAATACAGTATGATTGGACGAGCCATGTTTGAAGCATTGTAAAATAGCCAATATACAAACACCAAACACTGTGAGTAAATCTAAATGAGAATGCCGGACTTTCCCACGGGAGTGCAAGGAAAAGCCTGCAAGAGTGCTGGGAAAGACCTGATACGCTCGTTGTCAGAATCACAGACTTGCACTCACACCTGTGAGTGATAGAGAGGAGAGAACAATGAGAATGACTTCACTCATTAGAGCAGACGCCGCAAACGAGAAGACAGATTTCTGCCGTATGTTTGGGCTTGGCTTGTGCTGGTATGCTGATAAAGAACAGTTCTCCGTCTTGGCCTGGTGTGATGCCTTTACTCGACAGACTTTTTAAACTTTATTCTTCAGGACGCCTGCCAATGTCCAAGACTGTAAATGGAGGAGGAGGCAGATCACTCTTAGAAAAATTTATAGAAGGAATCACAACACTCGTGCTGTTTTCAGGTCCTCCTGGGAAGTTCCCACTTACGAGTTTGGAAGTGGGAAAATATGGACCCTTTTGGCAATTTCATATTTCTCTTTTTCCACTTACTGACAAGGACAGGAAGCCTGTTTAGGCCTAATGCAACAAAACGAGGAGCAAAGGATGTGCATTAGAGCACCTACACACCCCATGTCAGAGAATACTGCAAATCTGTTGATTTCAATGAGGATGGCACATCGCAAGGAGCAAAAACGGCAGGGGTTGAGAAACTGAAGCTCCGTGATACATAATTTAAAACTTGAAGTTTTACCATCATCTAAAAGTTTAAAATTTTGCTGCAGTGCACTGACTTTGGCATCTGTTGACTGATGAGAATTTCAGGGCGGGTTGAGTTGTGCTTCTCGATTTCTTTCAAACTGACTCTTTCCACATCCTCAAAACGTGTCTTAGATACATAAAGATTTTTAACATCTAAAGACACCTACACAGTAGAAAAGGCTCTGATGGTGTTTGATAGATAGATAGGAATGTGTATTTCATACTTGTACAACCACAGAATGATGGGAAATGTTCTGTTGCCATTTTCTGTCAAGCGTTCTGTCTACCATTTCAAGTTGTGTACAAATGATCATTAGTTTGTATAAACACAACTGTTTGAAGGTTTGAGGTCAGTAGAATTTCTTTCTTTTTTTTTAAAGAAATTAATACATTTATTTAGCAAGGCGAACTAAATTGAACAAAAATTACAGTACAGACATTTATAATGTTATAAAAAATCTATTTTAAATAAAGGCAGTTCTTTCAAACTTAAATGATGTATTACAGTTTCCACAAAAATATTAAGCATCACATTGATAATAAGAAATGCTTTTTAACCACCAAATCAGCATATTGTAATGATTTCTGAAGGATTGTGTGAATCTGAAGACTGGAGAAAAAATCAAATACTGATCGACCTCTAATTTGCATCGATATATTAGGGCAATTCTCAATATATATGTATTTATACCATGGTCTGTCTGAATACTGAATTCTGATTGGCTGGCAGGTATGCAGTAAAACCGTTTAATGCACAGGTAGTTCCAAGTCAGTTTAATCACCGTTCTATATTAGTGCGCTGCTTTAATTGATGCACACAAACCCACACAGAGAGAGAGAGAGAGAGAGAGAGCGAGAGAGAAGGGTTGGAGATCGCATTCGCAGCGCTCGCTGTGCACAGGGGCGTAGTTTGTGGGGGGGGATAGGGGGGGATATAACCCCCCCAATAACCAAAACTAGCAAGTACAACCCCCCCAATATTTATACCATGGTTAATGGAAACCTCGAATCAGACTATTAATTAATTATTTAAATCGCGCCTTCGGCACTTTTATAAGCGCTAACTTTACTTACGAACCAAACAGGGCTGCGTTTCCCAAAAGCTTCGTAAGCCTAAGAAGTGCGTAAAAACGATCGTACGACTGATCTTAATATTACGGTCTGTTTCCCAAAAGCATTGTAACTTAAGTAGCACTTGAAAATCATCGTAGATCTACGAGTGCTCTGGAGTAATCTATTATTATGTAAAGTATAATATTATACAATATAATATAATATAATAGTTATTATATCCGAGTTGTCTGGAACGCAGCATTAGGTTAACATTTCAATAAACGAGCGTGTACTACAATTACGAGCCATTTTATAAGGTGACATTTCAGCACTTGACAAACGGATAGCGACTTCTAAGTAGCACTTAAAGCACAGCTACGTGCGATTTTGTTAAGTGCATTTTTGGGAAACGCACGTGAAACAATAACGAACTATCGTAAAATGACTCGTAGAAAACGCTCTTAAGCGCTAAGATCAATCGTTATCGGGAAACCCGGCCCGGAGCAGTTATCAGCACAATATGACTGAAGCGCAGTTTATGAGTGGCGCGCGAATACTGAGAAGTGTGATGAGATTTGCGCGAGCCATTCCTATCGCGAAGCTGATGGTCAAATATGTGATCTATTTGAATTATTTATAGAAACACCCACTTTAAAATGCTATGGAGAAAGTTGAAAAGTATCTAAAAAAGGCAAATAAACTAAAAAGACTGATGAAAAGAGGAGAAAACAGTCTTGAACCAGCACTAACATACTATATTAAAATCTTTTTAAACTACTCAATGCATGCGGTCACCTGCAGGACAATCGGCAGATTACACCTTTAACTTTATTCAAGTGCAATGTGATTATAATATAAGGATTTGATTGTACTTTATTGTACACTTTATTACTCTTTTTTTTTATTAATTTATAAATTAAATAATTAAAAAGAGCAGAAAAAATTTAAATACACATCTAAATTAAATGACTGAACG
>NW_015641030.1:737575-737828 GCF_001515625.1 Sinocyclocheilus rhinocerous | reverse complement strand
GTCTTGAACCAGCACTAACATATATTAAAATCTTTTTAAACTACTTATGGCCACCTTTACTACTAAAATGTATCACGTTTTATTGTAGGCTTGTTTATTGTGAAAAATGTAGTCTAACTTGTTGTAGAATTTATATTAAATAATCTGTTAAGGGAATAGATTTTTCCCTATAGATTTATATTACAACTGTGGCGTGTTGTAGCTATTGGTTCTAAATGTGCAGGCGGTTGTTTCTTCATAACAAATGCTATGA
>NW_015641030.1:736242-737418 GCF_001515625.1 Sinocyclocheilus rhinocerous | reverse complement strand
AATATAAAATACATTACATAGATATATCATATGTAAACAAGTAATTGTTAACTATGATGCTACTTTATTGCACCAACTTTGCATAGATGATAGCACAAAAGACCATTTCACAAAAATAAATATATAAGCAAACAAACAAATAAATTAAAAAAACCTTATGAGTGAGCATGACCCGGGACTCTACTAAAGCAGTTCACACTTCAGCCCCCCCAAAGTTCAAACCAAAACTACGCCCTTGCGGCATACACTAGGGCTGCACAATTAATCGAATGTGATTGTCATACGCATCTCGTCATTAAAGCCGGTTCTGTGATTAGTAGGGTTGGGAACCGAGAACCGTTTCTGTTTTTTGAAAAGAACCGGAACCGTGAGCTATTTCTAAGTCTCGGTTCCGAAAACGGTTCTGGTGCGACACGTGACCAAGAGCTGTGAGCAGCCTTGCGCCGGCGTTTCCCATAAAGGATGTCACAAACTAAATAACAGAAACGCCGCCCTGCCACTTTAATTACTGAGCACATTGCTTCCCATGACGCGCACTCCACAGACGTGCCGCGCCGCGTCTTTAACTGCCAAACACATCGTTTTCCACGAGTTTATGCGCACTCGAAATCCTTCTGTGAGATGATGTAGCTTCTTACACAGAATAAGGCACGTAACTATTTCATAATATTCTAAGCCGTGATAAAGGCTATGTCGATTAGCATTGCATTATTATATACTTTATTATAATAAATATTATAAATAATATAACTCAGATAAACCATATATTGTTGTTAAATCTTCTGTTTATTCAGCAACCGCTATAGGGATTTCCTGGGTTTCTTCCGCGAGGTGTATTTGAAGTTTCAGCGCGAGAGCACCCTCTGGCCTTTGGATGGAGATTTACTGCTGATCATGTGATTGATGGACTAGCATTACTCAACATTACTTACTACCTTCCAGCAACACTACATACAGTGAAGGTAAAATAGTAAAAATAAAAATAATAATAAAAGTTCATTTAAATGGAACCGGAATCGGAACCGGAATCGTTAGGCAAAACTGGAACCGGAATCGGAACCGGAAAATTTCTAACGATACCCAACCCTAGTGATTAGTAGTAAATCTCCAGCACGTGCTTTCAGATGGAGCAGCATTTATTACACAGAGCCGTAGTTCACTGACAAGCTACACAAA
>NW_015641030.1:734026-735936 GCF_001515625.1 Sinocyclocheilus rhinocerous | reverse complement strand
GTGTTTATTATTCACGTTGAATCAATGAAAGCAGTTCAATTTTCTGTTTATTCAGCAACCGCTATAGGGATTTCCTGGGTTTCTTCTGCAAGGCGTATTTGGAGTTTCAGCGCGAGAGCGCCCTCTGGCCTTCGGATGGAGATTTACTGCTGATCACAGAACCGTGCTTCACTGAAAGATACGCATGACAATCGCAGCTTCTGCCTAATCGCGATTTATCGCCTTTGCGATTTAATTTCGATTAATCGTGCAGCCCTAGCACACACACACAAATATGTTGTCAATGCTGCCCCATGACTTTTATTAATAAAATAGCCTAGATACTAGATCGCTACATTATATTCCTCAGCAACGAGGTGTAAAATCACTGTTTTTGAAGTAACACAGCTTCATTGTTTGTAGAGACAAAGATAGCACACACACAACTGCCATCTCTCTCTCTCTTGATCGATAATTAATTCAAATAAATGATATAATTCATTCAAATAAATGTGATCTTACCACACTAGTACTCTGAGTCTGATTTGAAGCGGGCAGAATGCTAGAGCTAACGAGCCGTAACTGACGAAAATGGAAGCTTTAGCGCAAGTTCTACTAGGAAGACTTAATGCTACGTCACACATTACAATTAGATCTAGCCAATCGTCACTAAACGCGAGGAATATATAAGCTCTTTACGCACCCTTCCTTGTGTTTGCAAATACTGACGTTGTCGTTCCCCTCCATCCTCCCCACCACCACCAGGTTGGCCCTGTCCATGCAGGGGGTAGGCTCCGCCCCTGCCTTCGTCTTCGGCAGTAATAGCTGGAATCTACGACTTACAGATTCAAGCTACGGATGGGGCCTACGCCAAAGAATTCTATTATTATGTCTTGGCTTTGTCAAATAAATACTTTCGAGTCTTATCATCACCTCCTGAGTCTTTCTAGTAGAAATAACTGTCATTTTTACCCTTCCGGTCAAATATTGCGCTGCGAAACATCATTAACAGCTTTAACTTGTAAACTTGTATAAGCGGGATAATGTACGGCTAGCTGTGCTTTAAACGATTTTAATGCACTTCACGGAGGAAACCACAAAGTTCTTGGCCTCCACGTCGTGCATTAAAATCGTTTAAAGCACAGGCAGCCATGCATTATCCCCGACTGGTATAGCACTTCTCAATCCACCGGGTTTCAAAGCAGGAGAGCAGCTTTAGTGCTGGACCGCATGTCTGAAGCAGCTGTGGCTTTATTGCCGAAATCTTTCCATGAACAATACGTGACTGTGTCAGTTACTTCTTTATGCTTTTTTGAGCTCGTTTAGTTTGGTGTGCATTTGAAACTCTTAATGGGGCTTAAGCTCCAAAAACAACAACCAGGGAAAACCAATTTTTTCAGACATTTCTCTCATCATAATTCACGTTCACTCGTACTGTGCTTTTCACGATACGCATTAGTGTTGGGCGATATGCTCCATAGTCATATCATCCGATCGCCAGCCCGCCGATACACGTTATTATTGTGCTTATTTATTTATTTACTTAGTTTCATCGCCAGAGAGTGAGGCTAAAAGCAGCCTAATGTTGGTGTAATCTATTAACTACTTATTAAAAAATATTTTTAGTCAAGTAGCATATGGATGTCATCAAATATTTTTAATATGACTGAATTTGTGTTCAACATAATTTAATATTAATTGTAAGTTACTAATTATAATACTTTGTTGATTTTGTTGAGAGAATTCGCGAGAGAGCTGAATTCAGTCAGCGAGCGCTCGCACTGAACAACAAAACTATTATATGCCACTGCGTTCAGAAACTCAATGGATCGTGTGCGATTGGTTATAACGCTGTAAAAACACGGAAAATAAATATGGAGCAAATAAGCCCTAATATTAATTAGATAATAATACTAGCCTGATAATAATAA
>NW_015641030.1:715790-733475 GCF_001515625.1 Sinocyclocheilus rhinocerous | reverse complement strand
TCTATTACTCAAATCCGTTAAAGGATTGTTAGGCTGCATTAATTAGGTCAACCGGAAATGGAAGCTTCAGTGCAAGTTCTACTAGGAAGACTTAATGCTACGTCACACATTACAATTAGATCTAGCCAATCGTCACTAAACGCGAGGAATATATAAGCTCTTTACGCACCCTTCCTTGTGTTTGCAAATACTGACGTTGTCGTTCCCCTCCATCCTCCCCACCACCACCAGGTTGGCCCTGTCCATGCAGGGGGTAGGCTCCGCCCCTGCCTTCGTCTTCGGCAGTAATAGCTGGAATCTACGACTTACAGATTCAAGCTACGGATGGGGCCTACGCCAAAGAATTCTATTATTATGTCTTGGCTTTGTCAAATAAATGATTTTAGCTGTGCATTAAATGATTAAAATAATTTAATGCACAGCTAGCCATGCATTATCCCGCTTATACCTTGGTCATTTGCCAGCATTTACAAGTTAAAGCTGTTTGTCAAATAAATACTTTCGAGTCTTATCATCACCTCCTGAGTCTTTCTAGTAGAAATAACTGTCATTTTTACCCTTCCGGTCAAATATTGCGCTGCGAAACATCATTAACAGCTTTATACTTGTAAATGCTGGCAAATGACCAAGGTATAAGCGGGATAATGCATGGCTAGCTGTGCATTAAATGATTTTAGCTGTGCATTAAATGATTAAAATAATTTAATGCACAGCTAGCCATGCATTATCCCGCTTATACCTTGGTCATTTGCCAGCATTTACAAGTTAAAGCTGTAATTCAATAATAAAATTGCATTTTGTATTGTAAATTATGTTTTAAAAATATTATATTGGAAAATTGTTGTTTTAAATTGTAATAATATTTCACAATATTACTGTTTTGCTGTTTTTTAATTAAATAATAAATGCCGCTTTGGTGAGCACAATAGACTTTTTTTTTTTTCAGAAAATTTAATAATATCTTACTGACCCCAAGCTTTTAAACAGCATTGTATAAATATGTAAAACTCTCATGTTAAGAAAAAGTCTCATGTTAAAATTTGATTAAGATAAATGTTAATGAAAACTGACTCACAAGAGTTTGATAATTTTTACTTCCCTGCTTATAATTGTTACATTTTACGAGCTCACAGAGTTTCTGAAGTGTTTTTAAGAGTTGAAAGTTTTAATTAGGTGTATTTACATTGCTAACATCTTGTATAAAACTGCTTTGTAGTATGTTTACTCCTTTGGCACCGCAAAGGTCGAGCCGGTTTGTATTCAGGGACGTGTGTGTGTGTGTGTGAGGGTTGCCCTGCCGGGAACACAACGATCCAAATATGGCCATTCACTAGCACGCTCCACTTCACCAAACTAGCCTGTCACATGCTCATGTAAACATGTGAAAAGCACATTGTTTATGTGCCTCAAATGGAGACACATGCTTTGCTGTGAGCCATGTCTCCGCTGAGCTTATTTATGTGTGTCTGTATGTATGTTAGGGGAAAGTCTGTTTTCCTACTGGAGTGAAATCTGTTCTGGAATGACATCTAATAGGGTTGCCAAGGTTAAACGTCTGCCGTTCTTGTGACAACTGTTGTCGGACCTCTCATGTCAACACACTCGCCACAAGCATCCGAGGACCTCATTGTCTCTGAGAGTCTGTGAGTGGAGGCAGAGCTGTACCCCAGCATGTCCGATCACATCTTCTTGATGCGGGTTATGCCATTGTAAAGATCTGCTCACACTAAGAATGATAACTAAATGAGAAGCAAGAGTTGTCATTTGCAGGTTTAAATGCTTTAGCATTTTAAAGCAGTATGGATTCTGTTTGGATGTCAATATTTGTATCGTTCATCAGCTGTAAAAAAAATAAAATAAAAAATAAATAAAAAGAAAATCAACAATATTGTTCCTCTGCATTGTTATTGTTATAATTGTGTTGTGAACTCTACACAATATTCAAGATAAATGCGAAATGTGATAAATTAAAGGTAGTAGTTCAACCAAAAATGAAAATTTGCTGAAAATTTACTCACCCTCTGGCCATTCAAGATGTTCAGTTTGTTTCTTCAATTAAACAGATTTAGAGAATTTTAGCATTTCATCACTTGCTCACCAATGGATCCTCTGCAGTGAATGGGTGCCGTCAGAATGAGAGTCCAAACAGCTGATAAAAACATCACAGTAATCCACAAGTAATCCACACAACTCCAGTCCATCAGTTAATGTCTTGTGAAAAGCTGTGTTTTTAGGAAACAAATCCATTATTTTAACTCTAAACCACCCAAACTGGCCAAACTATCCATGATCTATAATTTCTCCAGTGAAAAATCCATCCCCGTTGTCTTCTCACAACAAAATCCACCAACATTTGTTTAGAACCATTTTGGACTGTTACTGCTTGTAAACAGTGCTTTATCTTTATCAGATTCAGACGAGGATACTTTTTTTCACTGGAGAAAGCAATATTTTGAATAGAGGACTTATATTTTAGCCAGAAGCAAAAGTTTGAAGTTGAATGAAATTATGTTAATGTCAGACTCTGTTCCATGTTTTGTGTGTGTCCTGCTCCCCATGTGCCTTCCCATGCCCTTATTTGGGTAGTTTCCTGTTCCTGCCCTAGTTATGTTTCATTGCTCCCAGGTGTGTCTCATCATCCCCTCCGCCTGTGTGTATTTAAAGTGTTCCCAGTCCCTAGTTCTCTGTCCGCTGTTAAACGTCTTCCTGAGTTCGTCTCCCTTGGTTCATGTAAATAAAGTCCTGTTAAAGTATTCTCCAGCGTCTCCTCGTTCCTCGTGTGTGTGCACCGTGACAGTTAAATGTTAAATGATGAATTTGTTCATTGCAAACACGCCACTTTCAACTTCACAAGATGCTGGACTGGAGACGTGTGGAATGCTTGTAAATTGTTGTGATGTTTTAATCAGCTATTTGGACTCTCATTCTGACGGCACCCATTCACTGCAGAGGATCCACTGGTGAGCAAATGATGTAATGCTAAATTTCTTTTAATCTGTTCTGGTGAAGAAACAAACTCATCTAAATCTTGGATGGCCTGAGGGTAAGTACTTTTTCAGCAAATATGCATATTGCGATTCGTACATTGACGATATTTCAGTAATTTCAATATATCGTGCAGCCCTATTTTGAATGATTTTTAAAACATTATCTTTATTGTTATCACCCTTGGTGTGAAGGGGCCTTAAGACGTTACACTGCTGCAGTCTCTCAAAGCATTGCAGCAGCCGTTTTATTTATGTATTTGCGAGAACGAAGGGCACCGGATGGGGATCGCCCAACCGCAGTTGGCATTCCTGCATGTCCCGGACAATCCCCATTGCACACGGCGTGATGATGCCGTCGCTATTTGTGTTTCAATGGTGTCATCTTATCACTACTGAGAAGAAGGAAGGGAGGGTTGACACTGTTTTTCATGCGGGTTGCATTTAAAATCAACCCCCTACAATCCTGTTGTGGGATTTATAATACCTAAGACAGTTTTCTTAAAAATTTTTTTATCATTCTTTGGTTTTAAAGGGTCACGGCATTTTTTTTTTAAAGCTTTGTAATTAGTACCACACTAAAGGTACATGAAAATCAATTACCTTTATTGATTTTAAATTTGATTTCTTTAGACCACAGCTCCATTATATTTAATGGTAACATAAATTGCAGTTGATGAATTATCCAATAATGTCTAGAAAGTATCCTCTGAGTACAGGCGCACTAATGTTGTTCATTAGATACATCACATAATGGGTCTGATCTAAAAGACCTGTGATTTTTATTGACCGGTCTCTGTCACAGCTCATTTGTCATATATTTCTCTGCAGAAAGTAATAATGGGAGAAAATGTTATACAGTGTTACGGGATTAATGCTAATTTATAAACTCCAATGCTGTTTCTTTACCTTTATGGGTCATACTTTATTTTTAGGTCCAGTTCTCACTATTAACTAACTACAACTTTTGTTTTTTAAAGATTTATTTTTGGCATTTTGCCTTTATTAAAATAGGATAGTGTAGAGTAGACAGGAAGCAAAGTGGGAGAGAGAGAGGGGGGTGGGATCGGGAAAGGTCCTCGAGCCAGGATTCGAACTCGGGACACCCACAACGCAACCGCATTATATGTCAGTGCACTGCCCACTAGGCTATCGGCGCCAACAACTAACTATGACTTTGGCCCAAACTCCTAATTGCTGCTTATTAATAGTTAGGAAGGTAGTGGTTTAGGTATTGGGTAGGATTAAGGATGTAGATTATGGTCATGCAGAATATGTGCTTTATAAATACTAATAAACAGCATATTTGCTAGTAATATGCATGATAATAAGTAGTGCTGTCAAATGATTAATCGCGGTGAATCGCATTCAAAATAAAAGTTTTTGTTTACATAATATGTGTGTATACTGTGTATATTTATTATGTATATATAAATACAAACACATGCATTTATATATTTAAGAAAAATATGTTATGTTTATATATTAAATACATTTATGTATAATATAAAATATAAGAATATAAATATATAAATGTATATACATGTAAATATTTTCTAAATATATACTGTATGTGTGTGTTTATATATACATAATAAATATACACAGTGCACACACATATATTATGTAAACAAAAACTTTTTTTGGATGCGATTAATAGCGATTAATCATTTGACAGCACTAATAATAAGCAACTAGTTAATAGTAATAATTGTTCCCTACTAAAGTGTTACCCTTTTATGGCTTTTACTTTTATATGAGTATTATCTAACTCAGTGGCTCTCAGTAGTTTTGTCATTTTTTCAATGAACTAATAAAAATGTTTAGCATGCAGAATTGAACTATTTTCAAGTGTTACTCTGTACTGGTCCAGCTAACATGCACATTCTGTCTAGCGATTGGCTATCTTAACTGCTCTTCTTTAACTGCTTTTCTAAAGCATGACTGTGTTTCCTACAGTCCTACACAGAGTGTTACGATTCTTCTATTCTAAGGCGATTGGTAACATTTTAATTACAGCTACCCTACAGAGCACTTAGATTTTTCCCATTCATATACAGTATGTATGAGTGGATCGTCTCTGCCTTATGATATAAACCCTATTCATAGATGTTATGCTCAGATGGGAAGAATACTGGCAGAGCTCTGTAGCTGCTGTGGCCTGTCTGGAATTTGCGTCAGCAGCCCTCAAGATCCGTATAAACAGTGTCAAAGGTCTGAACTGCAAGAGAACAAATGACGCCTGAAATCTTGATTGACTGCAACCTTTATTTTCAGACATGCAGCGTATGCCATCTTCATGAAGAAACTATAAACACAGAGTGAAGCACACTTCACAGAATCTGTAATCTGCAAATACATCATATTAATGCTTTTTAAAATGTTCTACTGTAGTTTTATGATGGATTTACAGTAAGACAAGCCAGATTTCCCTAAATCAAAAACACTATCCCTACAGCGCTAAAAGGAGATGAACCTTTTTAAGTGTTTTTGTTGTCATTGTGTTTAGTGGTCGACCGATATATCGCCAAGGCCGATATATCAGCCGATATTTGGCATTTTTCAAATATCGGCATCGGCCGATAAGTTTTTCTGCTTGGCCGATGTGTTTGAGGCAGGACTTTTATTTTGACGGCGCTGAGAACGGCAGCGCCTGAGCACACAGTGCTTACATTCTCCCTCTTGTTCCCTGTCAGTGTTAACAGTTCTGTCTAATACGCATAGAAGTCTGTCTAATAATCAGATAGAACGGTTAAACAAAGGAATTAATGTATACAAAAAGTATTATAACGATTGCTTTTATATTATTAGTAATAATACTTTCTTGTTTGCCGTCACCATTAAGCAAATACGCATTTATATCATTTAAACAAATCTTTGAATGACTAATGAACATTTAATTTCACAAACCTTGCAAACTTAGTCGAATCCAGCTGTGAGATCTTGTGAAGTGTGCATTTTTATCCAGCATGATCCCGTGTTCTCTGTGTGACGGTCGGTCCGTGTGAATTGAATGCTTCGAACTTTAAACTCGTGATTTTAAATTATGCTGCGCTTTATGCATTTGCGCACTGTCATATTCATGTCATTTTCTCTGTGTGCTGTATGTAAAATGAGTGTTACCCTGGCTTAAATAATATTTGAAAAATATGATTCCCAATGCACACAAACTTCCCAGAATACTGAGTGCCCTGTTGGTTACAGTGTTTACTTCCTTTTTAATTATATTTTTATTAAATATTTATTTATTTGTGAAAAATACTTTGTCATCTAAAGTATAAGTGTTTATTTTACACATTTTTTAATCCATTGTCAAATGATTTCAAATATCTAAAATATTAATTAAAATTAAAAACAAATTATATCAGCTATCGGCCACCATGCTTTCCAAGATATCGGCATCGGCATCGGCTGTCAAAAAACCAATATCGGTCGACCACTAATTGTGTTATTGTTTTGTCATTTTAAGGTAATGTTGTGTTTATGAGTGCAGTGATATGGAAATTTCTTGGCCGATAATATTAAACGATAATCAGTATCTTGTTTTGTAAAATACTGATAACAGATGGTTTTACACTTTGCAGTTTAACTCTTTTAAACGGACATAAAATATCATCAAGCTTAGAATCTGGACTTTACAATCCATATAGGTAATCTGAACATCTTTTAACTACTTTTTAATTTGCTGAAATATGTTTTGTCTAGCTTTTTATAATTTTATTAGAATTATTGCATATTGATAATTTATAAAAATATGATCACAATTTATTGTATGATATTGTTGAATACAATACATTATATTATGTCTTTATATTATAGTCATGTATGCATGTTACAAAAATGCTCAACAAAATATATACTATAAATTATCCATTAAAATCAGCTGTAATTCCACGATTGATACACTAATAATAATTTTCTCAGTTATCCACCAACAATACCTCCACTGATATATTGTGTACTTCTGGATGTGTTTATTTAGCGCGAATACACTTCATTCATCAGTGGTGAAACCAAAAGGGCCATTTTTGCTATAAACCTGGCACAAAGAGAAAAATTCATGAGACAGCATGAGGTCTCAAATTTTAAAGCGCATATAATGACTCCAGGCGATTTCAGTAGCACTGTTACAGCTCCTCGCATAGCATCCAAATATAAAATATGCTGTTTAGCACTTAATGGCTCCTATTTACTATTTGCATACTAGACAAATAATTAAATGATCACACAGGAAACATTTAAAAAGTCATGCAGTTACATTTTATCTGTAGGTTTTATGAGCTAGAATTAAAGTTAAAGGGAAGTGGCATTAAGATGGAGCTGTTAAGACACTAAACGATTCATGAAGCAAACTTATCATTGTTTTAAGATTAGTTTTAATAGAAGTACACTAAACTCTGACATGAACCAAACATCCCTGTGGAGGCACTGGTTTTCTATTAATAATGTATATTCCTTTTTTATCTTCATGAAGAAGTTTTCTAAGACTGGATTCTTGAGCTCTTGAGTCAGATTGTTGATTGTTGATTTTATGAGCATTTTAGACTGCAATGACTACTGTATTTATCATGGTCTACTCCAGCTATTATCCACAATAAAGTAATAAATAAGTCATCATTTACACACTGTCATTCCAAACCTCAATGGTGTTCTTTTATCTGAGGACCACAAAACAATACATTCTGAACTGTTTCTGTCCATATAGTAAAAGCCAATCGTGTCCAAAACAACACTAGCCCCCACTGACTTTCAATGTATGGGCAAAAAACAGGCATTTCTCTGTATCTTCTATCTAAGGGGTCACTTTATAAAGAACATTATTTATATATTGAATGCTGAAGTCTGCAAGCCTGCAAAAATCAGTTGAGACTCTGCTGATGTCAGTAAAAGTAAAAGTGAAAGTCTTTCTCTGTAACTCTAACAAGTTTACAGTGAAGCCTTGTTGTGAAGGACACAGATAAATGGTCCCTCCGCAACCTCCTGCTTTTCAGCGGTTGTTAATTTGGCCTCAAGCAATGCTTAGATCCCTAGATATATCTCAAGTGAGGTCGCTCTGCTACTAAGCGCTGACACGCAGGTCTGCTGGCACTAGCCGTTGTAATAGCAGTTAGGTAATAGTTTGACTTATGTGATTTGTGAATGACAGTGTCAGAGAGATAAAGAGAGTCACAGCCGCTATCATGACAGGAGCATTTATACAGTTCATTCTATCTGAGGACATTTTGGGATAACTGTAATAGGATTTCCATTCTATCTTTGGTAAGGATATAAGAGGTTATAACCGGTGCTCATTCTGTCCTTACAGGAAGAGTTGTCAAATAATCTGATACTAGTTAGTAGTTCACACAGCATGGAAACTTTTGAGTTTGCCTGATGTCACTTCCTCCTACTCCCTCTTCACTCTGGGAACACGAGCACTAAAATGAGTCTACATGGGTTTTTAATGCAGCAGATTGTATTGCTGAAATCTGACAGCACTTCATTATAAAGACTTCTCTCCTAAATATCCAAATTATTCTGTGTGCTCATGCTCATTTCAGTGAATTAAAGTAAATCTCCCATGAAGGAAGAGGGCACAGCATCCAGCCGCCCTCAAGGGCAGCTGTCCCATCAGAAGCTCATAAAGCCATGGCAACAGACAGCAATCTCTGCCCCTGCGGCGCCCAGCAGCTCTCTTAGTAATTTCAGTTAATACTTGGTTACATTTTTGTATATTTGCATTTTTTTTTTTAAAACTAACTTTGACTTAATTCCAGTATATCTTATGCTTGATGAAAAAAATCAAATGTGTAATTTCTGGCCCTCTAGCATGCCTAAATGGAATTGAAAAACTGAATCTAGCATTAGTCAGACAAATGGATTGTCTCATTTTCTAAACTCACGTCATTGGTTAAGCCAGTGTTGCTGTGTCGGGCAGAATTGTGTTTACCGTACAACAACGAAACTTGATGTTTAACAGCTATAGTATGATGCATTGCTGTAGCTGTCAGCGCCAATAGCTTTGTGGTTAGTGCATTGACATATAGCGCAACTGCGCTCATGGTGACCCGAGTTCAATTCCTGCCTCGAGGTCCTTTGCTGATCCCGCTCCAATCTCTCCACCCAATGCTTTCTTGTCAACTCTCCACTGTCCTCTCACATTAAAGACATAAAAAGCCCATAAAATATAACTTTAAAAAAAAGAAACTAGCTAGCTAGTCACAACTTTTTTAAATCATATTAACATCCAGTACGTAATAGCTGTACACATTACATGTGATTCATTCAGTCAGCAGCTTTAATTTCATCATTTTGTTTATTGTTTATCGCGGGTTAACTCTGCGTCATACTTTATGGTTCTTTTACACATTTACATGTGTATACTTCAAAAGCAGTGATGATTGTTGACACGCTAAAATATAAAGATTGAAATGTGTATATATATTATGAAAATAAAAGATTAAAATATCCTAAATGTACTAGTTAGCTTATTACTATTACCGAGAACATGATCTGTGTAAGTCCACATACCATAACAAGAAACTATGCTTCTAAATTTAGGTAGAGAGCTGTATTTTCAACCACATAAGTTTGCAATGCTGTTTCCAAATGTTCATTGGAACTACTGATTCGGGAAACACCCAGTCGAGCAATGTTTATGTAGATTCGTCTGTTTCTCAGGAGATCAAAGTATCTGAGTTTCCTGAGTTTCTTTTATCCTTACAATTCCATAGTATTAAAAAATACAATTTTTTTTAGACACAAGCATGAATTTAATTGAAGTACTTGAGTAATATTAAAATATACCATGTCGTTTAAGCACTAGTCTGATGTACAATGAACTATCATAGTATTATTAAAATATAACATGTTTTAAAGGGATAGTTCATCCAAAAATTAAAATTCTGTCATTAATTACTCACCCTCATGTCGTTCCAAACCCGTAAGACCTTTGTTCATCTTCGGAACACAAATTAAGATATTTTTAATGAAATCTGAGAGCTTTCTGACCCTGCATAGACAGCAACACAACTGAAACGTTCAAGGCCCAGAAATGTAGTAAGGACATTGTTAAAATAGTCCATGTGACATCAGTGGTTCAACCTTAATTTTATTAAGCTATGAGAATACTTTTTGTGCATGAAGAAAACAAAAATAACGACTTTATTTAACAAATTCTTCTCTTTCGTGTCAGTCTTCGATGCATGTTCACGAGAGTATCACAACGTATGCGTGTGATGCTGCTGACGCAGGAGCCGATGTTCTGATGTAGAACGTCCATCTCTCTTAGTTCATCGTCTGTATATTCTGGTTCAAATAAGTAAGGCTGGGTAAAAAATTGCAAGTCATCCTCTCTGTCGAAATCTTCAGACATGTTTGTGAAGACTGTTTCATACGATGATGCATTGCTGCCACACACATATTATTTTTTTCCATAATTTAATTTTTATACATTTTATTTTAAAATATAATTATTTTTTCATAATTTCTCAATTATGTCATAATAACGAGATATGTCGTTTTAATGACATATTTTCTCGTAAAAAAGAGATATGTCATTAAAACAACATAATTATCTCGTTAAAACGACATCTTTTCTCATAAAAACGAGATATGTCGTTAAAATGACATAATCTTGTTAAAATGACATATTTTCTTGTAATAACGAGATGTTTTCTTGTTAAAACGACATCTTTTCTCGTAAAAACGAGATGTTATGTCGTTAAAACGATATAATTATCTTGTTAAAACAACATCTTTTCTCGTTAAAACATCATATTTTTTCCGTAATAACGAAATATTATGTCATAAAAATGATATGTTTTCCCGTAGATATATGGTATACATTATGTGAGCGAGCTAAGAGATTGCCCGCACTACTGTCACCACAGTCATGACACGAGGATCTGCACGCTGCTGAAGTTATTGAAATACACGGTTTTAAAATACATTTAAAACAGTGTATTTCAATAACTTCAGCAGCGTGCAGATCCTCGTGTCAGGACTGGGGCGACAGCAGCGCGGGCAATCGCTGCTCGCTCAATGTATACCATATATCTACGGGAAAACATATTGCTTTTATGACATAATATGTCGTTATTACGAGAAAAAATATGTCGTTTTAACGAGAAAAGATGTCGTTTTAACGAGATAATTATATCGTTTTAACAACATAGCATCTCGTTTTTACGAGAAAAGATGTTGTTTTAATGAGAAAACATCTCGTTAAAACGAGATGTTTTAACATCTCACATGTCGAAAACTGACACGACAGAGAAGAAATTGTTGAATAAAGTTTTCTTTGCACACAAAAACTATTCTCATAACTTTATAACATTGTGGTTGAACCACTTATGTCACATGGGCTACGTTCACACTGTCAGTTTTTGAGATTGACAACTGCATTTTCTTTACAGGTGTGAGTCTTGAAATGTCTCGTTCACACAGCAGCTTACAGTTGTGTTTAGAATACTGTCTGTATGAACGTGCAACGGGAGTCAAGCCCATATTCCTTACCAGTAACCATAGCGACAGTGACCAAAGTAAAATCAAAGATGGCGACGTCCCTAAAACTCAAAGTCTTATCACTTTCTGACACGACAAGAGTCCAATCGAGCTGCGAGTTCATCCGTCAAATCTTCATTAACCGGCAGCAGCTTTTAAATTTGGGTGGAGAGCGGAGCATTTGAATCACGTGCAGAACACAAAACTGACGGGAGCGGCTCCGGTGGAAAACTGACTGGATCTAAAACTTTCAGATGACACGCAGTTCATTTCTCCATCACTGTAAGTTACCGAAACCAGACATGAAAATACGCAACACACACATTTGTGCAGCAGAGCGACTCTCTTGCAGTGTATGAAGTGACAGACAACTAGTTGTCCAGTCCTGTTCCATTCACACAGCGCGTGTGTTCGGAGAATGCGGTTGTGAATCCTGAAAATGTACAGGTGTGAGTTCGGTTACAGAATGTGGTTGTCACGCCTGTAACTGTGTGCGAACTGTGTGCGAACGTAACCGTATTAAGGACTCAAATACAGGACTGACAACCATATTCTGCTGCTGTGTGAACGTGGCCATGGACTATTTTAACAATGTCTTACTACCTTTCTGGGCCTTGAACGTGTCAAGTTACATTGCTGTCTATGGAGGGTCAGAAAGCTCTCGAATCTCATCAAAAATATCTTAATTTGTGTTCCACCGGTGAGCGAAGGTCTTAGGGGGTTGGAACGACATGAGGGTGAGTAATTAATGACACAATTTAAATTTTTTGGGTGGACTATCCCTTTAAGACACTAGCGTGAAGTACAATGAAGTATCATAGTATTTGAAAAATATACCATGTTTTTGAAACACTACAATGAATTACAATGAAGTATAATAGTACTATAAAAATATACTGTTTTTAGACACTAGCTTGAAGTACAATGAACTATCATAGTATTATGAAAAAATTGACATGTTGTTTTATACACTATAGTGTGTAGTACAGTAAAAAAAAAAAAACTACAGCATTATAAAAATATTATGATGTTCTACCAAATGCCACAGAATATGAATATAGTCAAAAGACAATGTCAAACTGTTTGTAAGGGATGTATCACAATATGACTGATTTGCTTTATGTAATTTTTAAATAATTCCGGTTTACTTGCTACTACAAGGCAGAAGGAAGCTATTTCCTGGAAATGTGCAAGACTTCCAATTCTTTGCTGCTATTAAATAACTAGAGGGATAACAAAGTGCAGTAAATGGTAAAACTGTTTGCATTACAAACCATTGTGTTTATGATTATGATAATATATGATTAATTGAACTGGTAAAATAACTGGAAGCAGCTGAGACCAGAAGCCTCACTTATTCAAGTTACAAATGGTGGATAGACCTGGAAATATAGTATGCACAGAGACTATTCTTTCATTAATTAATTTTTGTTCATAATGAAAAAGATTTGTAAATGAACAGTATTTTCATTTATATGTGAACTATTCCTTTAAGCAGCAATAGAGTCATGTCACATTGGTTTTGCTGCAGAAGAAACACCCCCTCAGAACAGGCCATTGATCTCGCTGAAAGAAGCGTGTGTCTTTTCTATGCAGATCGCTGCCTGTTTCCCTCACAACACCATCCGTGAATGGGAGATCCATTTGTCCGTTGTCATGGGGATGGCATACACTATCACCACCACAATGCCGGGACACCTTTGTCTCAAGAATTCATGTCCTTATCTGGCTGTCAGGTTAATGCAAACCAAGAGCTTTTCATTATACACACGCTTTACAAGTGGCGTTCAAAACTCATTTCAAGTGAAAATGACCCTCCCGCTCTAATGTCCTGTAGAATGCAGCTGATTCTGCCTCCGTAAGCATCATTTCAATCTGTTACAGCTAACTAAGGCGCAGGCGCTCAAATGAGCGTGTGAATTGCATCGCCAGATAAGAATCAGCTTGTTTTTCCTGCGTATGTTAATTAAGTTGGGACTGACTGCTGAGTTCACAGCTTAATAAATGTATTCATGGAACATCATTTAAACTTGATTAAAAGTGGCTATACAACTGCTCTTTTCTATTCCCAGTGGACATACACTATTCACCGGCTCAGTAAAATAATGCTTACGGTGTGTCATCCCGTGAAGCTCATTTCAAAAGATAAGAGGAAGTTCACGAAGGCTCTGCTCTTATCGTATAAACATATTTCAGTCATTTTAGGGAGATGTGCTTTGAAAGTAAATGCATATAATCGGAGGTGTCATGCATCAATTTTTTTCCTCCGTCCTGTATACACTTTTCTTTTCATAAACCAAGTATAATTGCAAATGAACTTCACAGCAAATGCATTGAAAAATATATGGTGTAGAAACAATTTTTACTCAGAAATTGCTAGTAAATTTTATAATTAATTACAAAGAAGCGGCAAGTAACACACTGAATTGAACGTGAAATTGAGAAGTAGAAAGACTGAAATAGTATTTTCTTGTAAAAAAAATTATAATTTTAGTATTATCAACAACTTAAAAAGAAAAAAAAACATTTTTTACAGCGGGTTTTACAGTTGATACACTTATTTCATTTAATGTACACTGTAAAAAAAAGTCCCGTAAAAACAAAAAACGTTTGTAGCAAACAAAAAACTTAAAATTAAAGTAAAATATCCTAATTGAAACATAACATTTTTTTTTCTGTAAAACCTTTCATGAAAATTTCTGTAAAATTATTGTTTTTGCACTTTTTATATATTTTACTGTAAAACTGTAATTTTACGGTTTTTGTTTGGCAGCCGTAGTTGCCAGTCATTTGACCGTTTTTTATGATTTTTTTTTACAGTGTAACAATAAAATAAGTAATTAATAAATCCCCTTTCAAACTGACAAATACAGACATATTCAGTAAATAATTTTTAAATGCTTTTTATTGAATTTAAGATGATTTTCTTAATTAATCTGTATATCAAGTTTAAAAAAGCCACTGGAAAAGGATAAATAAAAACAATTTGCTTTATAAATGTTATGAAATGCTTTATAAAAATGCAATTTAAATGTTGCATTTAAACTGACTTTTTAATGGTTTATTTATTGTGACATTTAACTACAATATAAACATGAATTTATTTGTCAGCTGGATTGGTTTTAATTTTCATTTCTGAATTAATACATTGATCATTTATTTCTTCATTTTATTTTTTAATCTCTCCCTGCCAGAGTATTATAAAGTATTTATTTATTTATTTATTGTTACCACTAGCAGTGTTGATCACATTCGAAAAACCTTTATGATCCCCAGAATATTTTGCTGTATGAATATGAAAAAAAATAAATAAAAAATATTATTATTTTCTTTATCACCACTTGAATGTTGGTAAGTTCCATACACAACAACAAACAAACAAACAAAAAAATACATAAATAAATAAAGGAAAAAAACTGTGAATATTACATTTTATTTGTTTGTTTGTATTTATTGATTTCGTCTCAGGTTACTTATGTAACCATGGTTCCCTGAGTAGGGAACGAGACACTGCGTCCTCTAGGGGTCGCTATGGGGAACGCCTCGTCGTGACCCGTGTCTGAAGCATACATTGAAAAAACACCAACTCGTTGGCCGGCGACAGCCATGACGTCACTACCGGTGCGACTATAGTATAAATAAGCGCCGGGCACGGATGTACACACTTTCTAAACGCTTCGCTAGTGCTCGCCATAGTAGGAAAGAAAAAGCTCTTACTTTGCTTTTTGGAATGCACGCTTCAAACAGACCGGTCAATGAAGACGAAGAAGAGAATGATGTGTGCTCCCGGCACCTATTTATACTATAGTCGCACCGGTAGTGACGTCATGGCTGTCGCCGGCCAACGAGTTGGTGTTTTTTCAATGTATGCTTCAGACACGGGTCACGACGAGGCGTTCCCCATAGCGACCCCTAGAGGACGCAGTTCGAAGTTCCCATGAAGGGGAAATTTTATTATTTATTTGTAAAGACTTCATGGAATCCTTTTTAATGTAAAAGACTAGCTCTGACATTTTCATAATCACTTTTTTGTTAGGCTTTCAAAAAACCTAATACAACTTTTGAGAAAAAGTTTCTAAAAAACAAAAACAAAAAAGATCATGAAAGTGATTTTGAAGAATGTGCAACTCATTTGGTTGCAGAGTCTGAATGGTAATGATACGTCTGCATGTTTTAAAAAGCAAACAAAAACCCTGGTTTAAAATCCTGGCGTACATACAGTAACTCCGCAGTGACCAGACGTGTGACATTCCAGTCATTTTAACAGTATGTGAACTCACATAAACCTTTGGCCTGATCTTTTCACACATAATAAGTTGTGTGAGAAAATGCACTGGAAGGTATTCCCAATGTTATTTCCGTCAGACAGCTCACTTTAAGGTTTTACAACTGTGGCCGCCTCTCACTTGACACTCACTTGTGTCGTGAGTATATGAGTTTTCAAATAACTGTAGTACCTCACTTTGACAACTGACTGAATCACTCAAGTCTGAAATAACCCGCATAATGCTTGAGGTATGATATGAAAGATGTCAACCTACTGACATTCACTGTTACCTCTCAGGAAGACGGTTAAGACTAGAGCTGCTAGCGTGCCTAAAACAACTTTAATAGAAAATGATGAGACAAGTCATTCTTCCGTGCAGTGTATTCTCAAAGGGCAAACAATCTTCTGCATACATAATTTAGCTTGAAGGACAGCTATTCAAAGAGTGTCATACTGAGAAAAGAGAGAGCCAAAGCAAAAAATGCATCTCTTTATCTGAGGGTGCTTTTATTAAACTACCTATTAAGTGAATGAGAGCTTTCTTTTAGACACTTGCAGCAAGAGACACCAGAAGAAAGTTTGCTAATTCAAGTTCAGCGAACAGCTTCTGTTGAGATGAATTGCAATAGCTATATTCACATACATATTACAGACCTTCCTGTTTGGGATGGCTCAGTTTTGAGGTTGTTGTATTTCTCATGAATATTAGCATCTGCATCTTTCTTTTGTCAATATTTATATCCAATTTTTTATCCCTCCATACTCTGCAAAGGGAATGAGATGTTAAATCCTCTTGACATTTAATGCCTGTATCTGATATTAGGAGATGGAATATCAATAAGAACTTTAGACTAATTGCTATATTAGCTGCAACAAGGACTGATAAAATGAAATCACATTTCACAATCACTGCAGCCAGCGATCGGAGAACATGCCCGTCTAGAGAGATGCATCCATAAATCTTAATGCTTAGAATTGATGGGTATGTTATTTATTTATTTATTTGGTATCCAATTGCATTTTATATTATTCAGTGTCTGTTCTCCCAAGCTGTCTTTTCAAAGCACATTTGGTCACAAGTCATATGGGATGTTTGATTGGATGGAGAGTCAAAAAAAGTTAATAATTACAATAATTATTATATAATTGGAAAAAAATTTATAACATATTATAGAATTTATAGCATTATTATTTATACATTTGATTTATTTTATGTATTTTATTATTTATTTTTAACTATTTAAAAAAAACTATTTAAACTATTGCATGCCAAAAGTTTGCTATTACAATTGTTTAATATTCTTGAAAGAAGTCTCTTATGCTCATTAAGGCTGCATTTATTAGATTACAAATACTGTTAAAACAGTAATATTGTGAAATAGTATTACAATTTAAAATACCTGTTTTCTATTTGAATATATATTCAAATGTGATTTATTCCTGTGATGGTAAAGCTGAATTTCCAACATCATTACTCCAGTCTTCAGTGTCACCTGATCCTTGAGAAATCATTTAAATATGCTGATTTGCTGCTCAAGAAACATTTCTTTGTATTATCAATGTCGAAAAAACAGTTGTTCTGCTTAATAGAAAGAAAGAAAGAAAGAAAGAAAGAAAGAAAAATACTTTTATTCAGCAAGGACACATTAAATTGATCAAAAGTAAGACAGTAAAGACATTAAATTTCTATTAATCAAAGAATCCTGAAAAACATCTTTATCAGGGCTCTACAGTGCGACCATTTCAGTCGCATTTGCGACTGAAAACTACTGCGTGCGACTATGAACATTTTTTTAGGAGCACCAGTGCGACTGACCCAATCATCATCATACTTGTGATTGCGCTCAGGGGAGCTTCAAAAGTTTCTACGTGTTTTTGCAGCGTTGAGTAATGTATCACAGACATATCTCACAAAACCTTTCGTCAGCAAACTTTTGACCAGGTGTAAAT
>NW_015641030.1:714709-715377 GCF_001515625.1 Sinocyclocheilus rhinocerous | reverse complement strand
GCCATACTTATGCTAACGATTAACTACGCTAACGGCAATGTTTATTTCAATCTGACATTCAAATGAATATATGGAATAATATTCATTAGGGCTGCACGATATATCGTTTCAGCATCGATATCGTGATGTGCGCATCCACGATAGTCACATCGCAGGATGTGCGATGTTTAGTAGCAGGGCTCTACAGTGCGACCATTTCAGTTGCATTTGCGACTGAAAACTACTGCGTGCGACTATGAAAATGTTTTTAGGAGCACCAGTGCGACTGACCCGATCATCATCATATTTGTGATTGCGCTCAGGGGAGCTTCAAATGTTTCTACGTGTTTTTGCAGCGTTGAGTAATGTATCACAGACATGTCTCATGAATCCTTTCATAAGCAAAGTGAGAGATTCATTGCGCAGTGTAGAGAGCTTCGTTGATTATAAATGTAAGATCGAAATGAACTCAGATGAGTGACAGCTTTTAATGATTTTTAAGGGAGTTTGTAAATGTGATACTGATTTAATACAATACAATTCAATAAACAAGAAGTTAATATTAAGTGACTTACATTGTCTGACTATAACACTATTGTCTGATTTTGCTCGTCGAAAACGTCGAAAATAGTTTAAAACAAAGACACAGCGCATCTCCATTCAAACACAGCGGTGTTTCTGAACGGGGG
>NW_015641030.1:706777-714608 GCF_001515625.1 Sinocyclocheilus rhinocerous | reverse complement strand
GCCGCCTGCTGGCAGTTTGTTTCATTTTTAAAGTATCTTTTCAGTTATTTAAATCATTTAATATTTCTATATTCAAAATTTTATATTTAAAACATTAATCTCATCATGAATTTATGGATTTAATTGCACTCATGCCACCTCTGAGCCTCATTAAATGTCTGAAAGTACACCAAGCCACTTTTGTGTTCTTCTGTGCCACCTCTATACAAATACATTTTGTTAATACTGATTTCATTTGATTGTTAACTTATATTTCTTATTCTACTTGTTCTTATTCTGTCGTTTTAATTACAATTTTTAAAAAGCTTATAAAATGTAATTTTTTTAAGAATTTGACAAAAGATGACATACTTTTAATAAAGTTAGAGGAGTCAAATATCACCTCGTAATGGGAAGGCTACTTTTTGATAACATTTTGGATTATTGATTAGAAGGTGCTCTTAAAAAGAAAAGTAAGCGTAGAGCCCTGTTTTTATATATATATATATATATATATAAACAAATAAAGTCATGTGAAAATAGTTATCGCCAATTACAATGCGCAGTTAAAAATAATATTATATATTATATAATATTATATATAAAATTTTTTTAAATGCAAATAGACTTCCATACAAAGCATGCATCATCAGAAGAAAATTGTCGTTATTTGTTCAGTCCTGTAATGTTTGATGAATAGGGTGACTGTTCAACCCCTCAAAGTGCATTTACTCTGGAAATAAGAAAAGAGCCATACACAAGTGAAAGGGAGAGGACAATTGAGAGTGACACGGTTTAATCAATGTTCATCTAAAAACCTGCAAGCCCGTATTCAGCGGCACATCTGTCATAAGTGTCACGAGGACGTTTTGCAACAATGATTGCACTGATGATGATGGGGTACAATGACACAGGGCTGAACTGAGACATATATACGATAGAGGAAATAAACAGAGATGGATTCCATTACAGATAATCATGTCATTTCCAGAACTGTCAACATCTTAATCGCACATCTCAAGAAAGGGATGTGAGATTCTCTCTGCATCAGCTCCTCCTTCAGGTTCAGCTCAGCTGTGGAAATAACCTCTCAGTCTCTCAGCATACAGTAGTAATGCTAAGTGTAATTGTAAATGACAGTACTGCACATTAAAATATTTGGGCTCTGATGACATATTAACTCACATGCTTGAACCACACACTGATACACACTGAAATCTATAACAACTCAGTTTTCTTGTTTTTGCTGCTATTCTTGTGCCGCTATCATTGAGGTATCGTTTCTGAGCCACACTGCAATAAGGCTTCCATTCCAGTCTTTATATTACCAAAGCTCTTCTACATATCTTAAATATTGTTTTGCATTATATTTAAACACTACCGTCCAAAAGTTGGGGTCAGTAAAATTTGTCGTGTTTTTAAAAGGAGTTTCTTTCTTTTGCTCACCAAGGCTGCATTTTGATCCAAAATAATCGATCATCTTGATACTTTTCTGGACCTTGAACATGGTAGTTACCTTGCTGTCTATGGTAGGGTCAGAGAGCCCTGATATTTCATCAAAAATATCTTAAATTGTGTTCCGAAGATGAACGAAGGTCTTACGGGTTTCGAACAACACAAGGGTGAGTAATTAATGACAGAATTTTCATTTTTGGGTGAACTAACCCTTTCATTGATGTGTTTAATTAATTATTTCTTAATTATTATTTCTTATTATTATTATTATTATACGTTTTGTATTTAATATTATTATTTATTAGTAGGCCCAGAATCTAAGGATTTTTTTTTTTCACACTTTCTAGCTATTGACTTTTGGAGGAAACCCTGTGAAATGGATTTAAATATAGGTGAAATGTGTCTTAATGGTAGATGAAAGCATGAATCATATTCTCCAAAATATTTAATAAGCAAACACGTGATTTTATAGAAAAAGCACTAATTCTGTGCGATCCTGCTTGTTATTCTTTTGATTTCCTACTGTATGTATCAGTAATTTTACTGTATTTCCCTAATTAGTCCTCAGGTCCGTATAGTTTCTCTATCTGCCTCGTTAGTTCTGTGTATTTCTACAGACATACACTAGATTATGCCTGCTTGCTGTAGGTGACATGGTTCTTGCAAGTCGTAAAGAAATTAGAAATATGCAAAATTCAGCAACAGACCTCGAAGAAGTTCAGAGAACAGATGGCAGACTGCAAGAGATGGTATTTAAGAGGCTATCATTACTTGGAAAAGCACCAGAAAAGAGTGTGTGGAATGTGAGAGAGGGAAATCTCAAGTCATCCATCTCTGAAAATGCTTCACAGTGAATAGAAACACCAATTAGTTAAAGTTACATGGGCATCTCTTCCCACAAAAACCAGTAGCTCGCAGCTCTTAGCTGCACAACTCTGAAACGCTGATAGCTTGCAAAACATCCCAAAGAAAGAAGAAAGAAAGGATGACCAGTGAGTGGGAGTGAATCTGTTATTCATTACGGTTTCTTTCATATCCTATCAGCCCACACAGCGGGAAATGCTGCTTATGAACTGAGCTTCACATTTTAAGGTATAGATTGATTGAAACCCGAGAGTGCCATAGTTACAAGACAAAAAAAAAAAAAAGATTCCAAAATGCTGAGTGCCCTCCTTTGAATATAAGGAGCTTAAATTACTGCAAGTAATATTGGAAGTCTGCATGTTTAAAAAGAAAGGATGCTCTGGCCTGTTGTGTGTTTCCAGCATCTTGAAGGTGTCCTGAAGACATCATAAATACAAAAACACTTCTCCTGACAATACATAAGCATTTTTATAAGTGCAGAGAATCCAGTGTGTTCTTTGAATGATTTATGAAAAATTGCACAAAGGGTTGGGCGATATATCAAATATTCACAATGTATTTTGCTGCAATATAAAATTAAGCAAAAATTAACATTGAGAATAATTTATAACATGTAGGCCTAACTCGCAATACAAGAGTGTTTTAATAACATCTCTGAGTTGTTAAGTTTGATACATTTTCTTGAATCTGTTCAAACTATGTGTTCAGTGACTCAAATTATATTCTTCCTAGTCAAAGATTAATTGGACATCTCCATGTGGCATGTTTTATGTTTTAGTAAAATGTAAAATTTGTATATAAATATTACTGTGTTTTGTTATATTGGTGTAAAAAATGCATGTGATTTAGTTGCATTATGTCTTGTATTCATTGAATAACTTGCCTTGAATATTTTAACCAATATTATATTTAACAATATTATTTAGCAATAAACATATAGCCCTAACCAGTTAATATAATAATAATAATACATTTAATAATACATTTAATGATAATATAGAACTAAATGAAAAGACACGATCAGTTAACGGATTTGCAAAACTGGTATAGATAAAAATGTTTTATCCATATCTGATAATCCTAGGTTGCTATGGTCAAGCAGGTTTGTTTACACATGTATACAAATATTCAAACTACTTTTCAATCATTACCTTCAGCAAGCATGAAAACAGGAAAACAAAGCCAAAACAAATCCTGGCCAGGACGCGTCCTGGTAAAATGGCACGTATGGTCACCCTACAAATATGTTGTTCATAAGAAGCATAAGAAGTCATATCCACGAGAAATGGATGTTGTTCCCTCAACATAGGATCTCGTGGCCACGACATAAAGATGTCTTTACCTCGACAAAATGAAAATGACCACAACATATTATCACGTTCCCATGAGTTAATATGACATTCCCACAAATTAATATCTCGTGGCCATGACACATTAACACGTTCCCACGAGTTAATATGTCGTGGTCACGACAAAACTAAGTGAACCAAACATGTCCCCTCCCGGTCACCGTACAAGACAGTTCAAAGCAGAACCATATGGATTAGCCGGTACACTGCTGCTCTGTTAAGTGATTTCTTGAAACTTGCCTCATCTTTCATTATATGACAGGGAGTTTTCTTCCACTCCCCCGCACCCATCAATCCATCACAGAACCTCCTGTACAACATTTACAGGGGTATTTACTGGTGCATTCAAAGCATTGGCTTGCATTGAAGCTCAAGGCTAGACCATTCTCCGTAAGCCTTTGATGAAAGCTTTAAGAGAAGCTGTATCAATACTATTGGCATCTGTCAAAGACAGAAGGACATACATTTTAGAGAAGATGTCAAGCGTCAAGATACAACAGACTCGAGGTTTAAAACGAGACAATGCCAGTGGTGCTGTGAAGAGCTAGGTAAGTCAATGAGAGCTAATAGCTAGCACTTTCAGTCTGATTAGATTTACCCATTGGAAAGTCATTACACTAGAAGCTGTGGCTCCAGGGTTTCCCCGCAACCTTTTACAAGAGTGCATCAATTATACATAGCAGTCGTTTGTCAAATTGATTTGAAAAAACGAGATGTTCTGTTTGCACTTCTGTCTTTTCCTTATGTCTCGAAAATGATAAGTGATGTCTGTATTAGTGGATGTTAGATTAAGCGCCTCATTTAGAATAACATTCTGAGTGGTGATGAAATATTCAGTAAAGCATGCCGAGGCTCATTATTGATCATATTAGGAATTGTTAAAGGAAAATAAAGGGAGGGTAAAGGTTGTCTTCATTAGCATAATTAATTGAAAACAGTCAGAGCATGACACACAAAGGACTGAATTGAATCAAGTACATCGATGGATTCCTCTTTGACATTCAGGGAATCCGCAGTAGGGTTGTCAGGACTTTGAAGAAGTGGTGTAATTTGTAGACCAAGCATTCAGTGGAGCATATCTCTGCATCATGACATATCATTTGTGGGCCTCTTGACACTCCTGACTTTATTTTTCTGTGGTTTTCCTCTGCATTTATGGATCAGCGGTCATTTCTATTGAAGCTAAAATCGAATGCGATTGGCTTAGCTCCCAAAATCCTTAAAACCTTGGAGCTTGTACAACCAAAATTTTTATAGCCCAGTCAATAAAGTCTCCGGGGTATCGACATTGTGGAGATGAGCCCAGGACCGACCCGAGAGGAGCTCTTTGTAGCCAGTGCCAATCACTTTATCATTTGCCATGGCAGTCAAACACATACAGACCCCTGAAGCTCAGCAACATTACCGTTTAATTTTATTCGCCACATTTTAAACAGCCAAGATTCATCGGGATAAATCAATGCTTATAAACTGCTAACTTTAGATACAGAGGTCGTATTTAAAAGGTGCTGTCAGCACCTCTCATTCACATTCCTTGACAGTTGCACACTTACTTAGAGGTTTGGAGCTGGTATGCCATGACTAGAGTGATAAATAAGAAATAAACTGTGTAAAAAGAAACGCTGGAAACAAAAACATAGAGCATTTCCATTTCATTAGTATGGAGCACTCAAAGGGACATGGTGATGGTAAAAAAAAAATTAGATAGAAGGAAAAATCAAATTTCAATGCTTTTATATTCTCTCGGAAAACTTTTAAATGGTCCTAAGAACTTTTATGATGGAATGGGTGAAAGGAACAAATACATGTTTTTGAACAAATTCAGTGCTTTTTCGAGGAAAAGTTTTGCGAGAAAATGCAAATGTTTTGCGAACAAACACAAATGCAATAGTTTCTTGGAAGAACGCAATACGTTTGTATT
Organism: Sinocyclocheilus rhinocerous; assembly: GCF_001515625.1. Lineage (NCBI taxonomy): Eukaryota > Metazoa > Chordata > Actinopteri > Cypriniformes > Cyprinidae > Sinocyclocheilus > Sinocyclocheilus rhinocerous. The sequence goes on along the minus strand of NW_015641030.1, from coordinate 709,040 downwards.
ACTGTAATATGTTTTGCGAGCAAATGCAAAGTTTCTCAGATGAAAACCATTGGAATATTTTTTTCCCCATCACCAAGGGTAGCGTGCTAGTATGAGGTTCCAAATTCTGCAAGTCGCTTGTTTTATTCCTAAATAATTCTATTTTGAACTAATAAAATTAATGATTCAGTGACTCATAATACAGTCACGTGTCACCTCCTACTTATGTTATAATCATATCAGCAGTGTTGGGAAATGTACATTTAAAAAGCTCAAACAAACCTTTCGGCTGCGCTACCATTCTGGATTGCATGAAGAATAAGATGTAAAAGAAGAAAGTTCAACACTTTCTATTGGTTACTAAAATGGGAGTATGTACAAAAAGGAAATTTGAGATATTTGTGAGTTGCCCGTCAATAAATGGGAAAACTGGTGTTATATTTATATTGACATATATTTATATTCATATATTTGACATATTTTCCTTGTAAACTGAAAGGTAATGTGTTACTTGACTAGTTACTTGAAAAAAGTAATCTATGTAACTCGCGTTACTTATAATGCGTTACCCCAAACACTGAATATCAATGTGTAGTTAACAATATTATTTTATAATTTTTTTATACTATTCATGTATTTACATATTAAAGGGATAGTTCACCCCAAAATGAAAATTCTGTCATTAATTACTCACCCTCATGTCGTTCCAAACCCGTAAGACCTTCGTTCATCTTCGGAACACAAATTAAGATATTTTTGATGAAATGTGAGAGCTCTCTGACCCTGCATAGACAGCAATGCAACTGTAATGTTCCCAGACCCAGAAACGAAGTAAGGACATCGGTAAAACAGTCCATGTGACATCAGTGGCTCAACTTCAATTTTGCAAAGCTACGAGAATACTTTTTGTACTTTTTAAATAAAAATAGCATAATTTATTTAACAATTCTTCTCCCCCGAGTTACGTCTTTTGCCATTTTGGAGAGTACCCAAGAACGTAATCAATGCAATCAGCGTTGTTTACGTTTGATGTATTTTTACGTTTAATGTATTTATTATATTAATGCATTTTTTTTTATTTCATTTAGTTGCTTAGGTAACATTTCTAATTTTTATGTCTGATATTTATATTTTATTTCAGCTTTTATTTATAGCTAAGAAAAACAACACAAAAGCTACACAACATAAACAACAAAAATCTATTTAACTAAACTATTGCAGCTCTATAACATTTTTGATTGTCAAGCTCATTAATCTATATAAAGCTTTACAATGCCACTCTCCACAAGGACAGTGTCTTTCACCTGGAACGGCAAGCACCATATATTTCTATTGCTCTTCAGCAGATCATCTGACTCAGGTAATAACAATATCTACATTGGGTGATCCTTCAGCATTTCCCCAGTCATAATGACAGGAATTGGTCCCATGCTTAAGAATTAACCCAAACTGTGGAGAGCGTATTGATGACGCGGGACAGCAAACTGTCCCACTTCAAGGTGCATCAGGCACGATAATGTACAAAGTGGCCGATCGATATGGCTTGGTAGCGCTTGCTCTTTGCAGTGTACATAATGTGATGTGTACTCAATCAATAGCCTCTCTTGGTTGACAGACAGACTGGTGTGGCCCAGGTCATTTTTCTTGCACGCCATGCAGGTGAGGCTCAACCACAGCGAAGAAATACAGGAAATTACATGACTGTCCCTGGTGACAGGTGGCTGAACGGAAGTTAGAGTCCCAGTGGAAGAACATATTCATAGGGCTGGATGGAAGAGGTGACAGGTGATTAAAACCTTGGGACCATAAAGCAAGTAGATGTTTCATGCTTTAGCGGGTTTGGCTGGATTTTTTCACCAAGTCTTTCCTATTGAACATCTTTAAATGGAAAGATCTGGGTTGAGAAAAGATAGCATGTTCAAAGCTGCTTGCTCATCTCTTGCTTTGGCTGGGTTTGATGGGACCAAAAGCTTTTGAGCTTGTCAGAGCAGTCAGTGAAACTTATGTCCACATAAGCAGAGGCTGAAGTTGAATTTATTTTATTTATTTGCTCTCCTCATTCATTCCGATGACACAAACCAGTCTGAGAAACATCAGGCAGCTTGGGAATATTTACATTAGCCCTTTGATTATTTGTTTCAGTCTTGGAAAACTCTTGGTCATATATTGAACACTGCATGGGAAACAAAATAACTGGAATATTCAACAAAATTGCCAGTATCTTTTCTGTTTATTTATAGAATTTTTCTTATGGTGTGTGTGTGGCTCAGGTGGGGGGGTTGGG
>NW_015641030.1:689959-706648 GCF_001515625.1 Sinocyclocheilus rhinocerous | reverse complement strand
GGGGGGGGGTTGGGGGCGGGGGGAGGGGCGGACCTCCCATAAGTAAACCCCAACCATAAAGCCCCAAAAAAATTAACTTGGGGGTCCCCTGTTTTTTCAAAACTATAATACTTGAAATATGAAATAAAAATGAAAATTAAATGAAAAGTGCTGATTGCTGTAATAAATTTAGACCTGCTCATGTCACATTATATGTGACCTGTGCTGGCAAAATGAGTCACAATGAACAAATTTTCAAAAACTTATTTTTATTTTTAAATGGTGTATGAGTTGTTGGAATTGGACAAAAACTGACTGAGCTACACCTGTTTGAAGTCGATAGAGTCAAAAGGTCGATAGAAGTTTTCTGAAGGTTCCAAAGCAAAATATCCTAGCAACGTTGCATCTTTTTCTCCAATTATTTTCTTAAATAATCATTACTATGTTAATAATCACAATATAGCTATTTTTTATTTAATCTTTGTTGTTATAATTAAAAACAGATGCAAAAAAGAACAAATATAAGAAAGAAACAAGTGTACAGTGTATTACTTTTTTCATTTTGCATCTAAACAAAAGCAATCAAGTAAGAAAAACAAATAATCAAATGTAAAAATCCCTTTATTGTGTTCATTACAAATAAATTGATTATTAAAAATACAAAAGCAGTTCAATCAAGTGCAGCGAATGATCCCTCTTTTCTTTTATTGTTTGATTAACTTTAATGAGACAGACGGCCTATATTATGACTTACTGTAATGCACAGATCTAATATAATGTTACACATCCAATGTTTTTCCCCAACAGTTCCTCAAACGTTCACTTAAGACATAACAGATTATGTTTGTGAATACTTAAATACGAGAAGCAAGAAGCGAGCGGAGAAAGGGTACTCCTCTCATAAAACGTACAAATAAAGATCATTTTAGATGTTTAATTATTATTTGGAGCATTGGGATCGCTAGACAAGGGCTTAATTAACTCATTTTTGTGAAAACCTCAAATTCGACATTTTTCACTTTTATAGCTCAAAATTAGACTACGCATTCTGACTCATTTTGCCAGCAAGGGTCATATATTTCTTTTTACGTGTTTTTACTGTGTTGCGCATTTTAACCAATCACTCATGATTCTGTTCAATTTATGAACAGCCATTATGAACGGCCAATCAGGGGCGTCATCACTGAAACCTCAGAGTTTTGTTCGGGGCGCGCACGTGCTAAATGAATTCTAACTGAAACTCGCAAATTTTACTATTTGGTTTAATTTTGCACTTTTGTCTAAAGTAAAAATGTAAATGAAAATAAAATGTTATGTTCATTTACTAAAATGTGATTTTTCTCAGACAAAAATTACTTAAAATAAAAATTAATATGAAAAATGTTTGAACGTAAAATGGTTCATGTAGAATGTAGAATATTTCACTTAAAGGTGCAATGTGTAATATTTAGGAGGATATATTGACAGAAATGCAATATAATATACATAACTAGGTTTTCAGAGGTGTATAAAGACCTTACATAATGAACCGTTATATTTTTATTACCTTTGAATGAGCAATTTCTATCTACATACACCGCGGGTCCCCTTACATGGAAGTCGCCACCATGTTTCTACAGTAGCCCTAAACGGACAAAGCTCTACAAAAGCGCGTTTCGTCATAATGTTGTCCTTGCGAATAAACACTGACACAATGACGAACAAGTAACAATATTATTCGCAATAACTTCGGTTTATTGAGTAATTAAGTAAATATGAAGAGTTCAGATGCAAAAGCCTCTAAGTACGTCTGACGTTTTTCTTTAAAATGTGCATTTCTTTCTGACTACTATGTATAGGCTTCTATGCAAACACTGGTACTTCTGAATGGGTTGAGGCTGGGATTTAGCGCCTTTGAAGTGAAAGTATGAACATATACTATGTGTGGAGAGCATTCACTCAGTATCATTATCTAATTTTTGACCAAGATGGCTTTTAGAGGCTTTTGCATTGGAACTCTTCATATAATTCCTTAATTTACCTTTGTAAAGAAACATCTGCTGTCTCAGACGACGTCATCTTATTCCTGTGTGGGCTACCATAGCTTCTCTAAAGGGAGGGGTGAGCGGTGGACTGAGCCGTTGGTTGCGACTCGCAACCTCACCGCTAGATGGCACTACGATTTACACACTGCACTTTTAATTTTGCACAAATATTTTATTTATGTTTGTACTGACTTTCGTTCAATTAAAATTTCATTTTACTTAGACAAAATTTACATTTTGGGTCAAGCAAAGGTTTTTATTGAGACTAAATTTTAGTTGCAATTAAAAACGTTCGTTAACACCATTGTCTTCTGCAATTTTGTTAACATTGCCCCAATGCCAGGTCTTTTCAGAGGCATGATTCCCTTTTTGTTACACTTACCTTTGCACCACAGGACAAAACATTTAATCCCAAAGCTCATGTAACACATTTTATAGATTTATTGGAAGCTGCTGGATGAGCTTTTGTAACAGACAAAACAACTACAGGCAATGTGTGTCCTCCTAGGCAATGACGTTAATGGACAGGCAACCTTGCAAGCTGTTCCTGGGTCAGAAAGCGAGGACCATAGTTGTCCTTCCTAAAGGGATTATCCCAATGAAGCCGCGACGCATACATGGATGCGCATCGTAACTTATCTCTTTAACAACTCCCACTTCATTTAAGTTAATGCAGGCCACTTCTAAAGGATTCACGGAAATAAGGTCAGACACTGTGATCCGTATTCATTTGACCCCACTTTCTGTAATGTTGCCTGTGGGTATGTGATTTCCAATGCAGCTCCTGCTGTTTGGAAGGTGCAAGCATGTGACTGTTAGAAAGAGTTAGGGCGGGAGGTTAAATAAAATTTATGACTTTTGTAGCTAAATGAATTCCACAACACAGTGTGTATGGACAAGTACATGCAGTGCAGATAAAGGACACGTCACTATTGCTGTAATCCGGAACGGGATTGAAGTTGTTCAGGAGAGTAGCTGTGAGACGGCACTCAGTGTCCTCGGAACACCATGACTTCACACTTCTTCAGAAAATCCATGCTTGACTGATGGGACATGCTGCTAATAGGTTTCTACCGAGTGCTCATTATAATACTTCCTGAACCACAAGTGCTCTTACTTTACAAAATGTAGAACAGTGGGAACTCTGTGGACTGAGATAAAACGCATTAGCTCATTTCATGGCCAGATCTTTGGTCTTGAGCATGCTTTATATTATGGTTTAACCATGTATGCCGTCGGCTTGTAATATTGGACGGATTCAGTGTTTTAAACAAGCGGACACTTAAGCCACTCCCTTTATGACATCACTATCACTTTCTGCACATATGCAGTATCATTTGCATTAATGGTGCAAGAACCATAGTGGAAATCAACACAGAAGAGACAAAAGGAATGATGAGCCCCTTTTGTGGGACCAAAGCAAATTAAAATATCCTGTACACTACTGTTCAAAAGTTTCAAAAATTTCAAAACTGTTTTCTATTTTTATATATTTAAATATATATATATTTCTGTGATGCAAAACTGATTTTTAGCAGCCATTACTCCAGTCTTTAGTGTCACATGATCCTTCAGAAATCTTGACTGTCACTTTTGATTAATTTAATGCATCCTTGCTGAATAAAAGTATTAATTCCTTTAAAATAAAAAATCTGAACCAATATTTTGAACAGTAGTGATGAAAATATTTATTTTATATCAAGGCCCAGGACTGTCAATAGAATAAAATAATCATTATTAAAGGCATAGTTCAACTAAAAATTAACTCATGAAACCCATGTTTTTTTCAAAATATATTTTTATGTTCAACAGAAGAAAGAAAGTCATACAGGAAACTCATTGGAACAACTTGTGGTCGACTAAATGATGACAGTCTTGCTATTAACAAACCATTAACTACGACTTTGCCTCAATAAACTCCTAATTTGCTGCTTATTAATAGTTAGTAAGGTAGTTGTTAAATTTAGGTATTGGGTGGGATTAGGGATGTAGAACATGGTCATACAGAATATGTGCTTTATAAGTACCGTATTGGCCCGAATATAAGACGACCGCGTTTTTTCAGATGTATTTCCAAGAAAAAAATATCGTCTTATATTCGGGACAATACGGTACTAATAAACATCCAATATGTTATTAATTGGCATGCTAATAAGCAACTAATTAATAGTGAGAACTGGTCCCTATACTAAAGTGTTACCCTTTAATCTTATGATTTCCAACCATTCTGTAGAAAGCAGATTGAAACAATATAAATATTGATTAAAATAAATATATTTAATTAATGTTGAACACATTTACTTTGACTACCCAGACCCCCTAGCATCCAAAATAATATTTTCCACATACTATTTTAATACAGTGACTATTTAAAGGTCACTTTTAAAGGTTATTTACCATGTTGTACAGTATATGTTCTCATGCTTAATATTTTTAATTGGTCTTTATACTTAAATTTAAAGAATGATTCTCTTCTTACACATTCATACCATCTTATTAAAATACCTCATAAGTTGAAATATCTAAATTGAAACTTGCTGTTGATTGCATTAATAACACAGCCACAATTTCCGTGTAATCCTGACAGAATTCTACAAAGGAAAGGAGAGTGTTCGCTCATCTGACACGTCAAGGTCAGAGAAAGTTATGCACCCTTCAGAATCACCTGAACTGTGCTAGAGATGATTGAGAGACGTCTCTCCTCATAAATATCAATCCTACTCTCATTTATAAAAGGCTCTAGGTCTGTAATGGAAGATTTGATTCATTAGCCCTAATATTCCTGGAGACCTTCTCTCGTCCGCCATCAGAATAATAGTCACCTTTTATCCGCTGCTATTTTGACCTCTAGAGATTAATTAAGACATTTATCGAATATTGTTTTGCGTTAGCAGAGTTAAAACAGGAAATAAATGGGTAACACTTTATTTTAAGGTGTCCTTGTCACAAGTTACATGTATAATAAAATAAAATTAAATTAAATTAAATTAAAAATTTAAATTAAATTAAATTTACATGTATAATAACAATAAATATAATATAATATAATATAATATAAATCGTATGCGGTTTTACATTGGCCAGGAATCAATATTTGTAAAGGAATATAAATTAGATATATGAGACACTTAAGTAACTGATTTAGCATTTCAAATTATGCAAAAGGAACCAGAAATTCTAGTGATGTTTAATCATATATGGCATTATTTGAATTGTTCGGTAGCTGAGCTCTTGGGAGTTTTTGTTTGTACATCATCACAATCTCGCAAAACATCTGAAGATGCAGGAGATTACAAAGCAATACTAGATAAAGAACATTATCGCAGTACATCAGGTGGCGTGTCCATGTGACAAGTTACGTATGACCAAATCCCTCTTTTACTGGATTGCCAGACAATAAAGAATGGAACAATCATTGAGGGAACAAAGAATTTGCCAGGTCTTTAAAAAAGCAAGATATCTTTTTTTTAACAGGTGACCAATGGTGCATGTTGAATGAACTATTCCCAGCAGATAGGGTGCAGTGAGAAATACATGGGTGAAGGCATGGCTGTTGTCTTCGACCTGCTCAGATTGGAAAAGCTCAACCTGCAGTTGGTCAATAGTGGCAGGAAGGTCTGCTCACGCTTGATCCTCCCACTCATTCATTTACTGAAGCTATTTATGGGTAGAGAGCTGTCACTTCATGCTCTTGTTTGATATTCATGCCATATGCTCGCTCATTCATTGAGGTCCCCTTCAACACAGGTAATCAAAGAAAATGGGATGCTATTTTTGTACTTGTTTTATTTATGCCCTTATTTTTATGGTTTCCGATCCCACCTACGACACACAAACAAAACACGCACGAAATCTGACTCCTCTAATCATAACAAAATGGATTTACTGTGTTTTTATATTATCAAATTTTCCAGAGCTGTTCTAGGACCAATTGATCTTGATGCTTGAGATACACAAGAAGAGGCATGCAAAAGAAAGTTTAGTGATTGCTTTTGAGGATGTAAAGGCTAAAATCAAGACAAATAATGTTAGAATATTTTTTAACTTTAATCTTGTTGCCAACCATATTTAATTGCAAAGCAAATGGATCCATAAATAATTTAAAACTAATCCAATTTTTGTAGAAAATTAAATAGAAAGTAATATTAACTTTCTATTTAATTGTCCACTAAAATGGATTTGCCTTTCATTTTAATGGATCCTTAAAAACATTATTTTAAGAAAATAAGATTTTGTGTGTGTGTGTGTGTGTGTGTGTGTGTGTGACATATGAGGACACAAATTTGTATAATGACATGGGTATGACATAGGTATTACAAGAAGAAGGTGACTTATGAGGACATTACCCCATGTCCCCATTTTTCAAAACGCTTATAAATCATACAGAGTGAGTTTTTTTGAGAAAGTAAAAATGCACAAGGTTTCCTGTAAGGGGTAGGGTTAGGTGTAGGGTTGGTGTAGGGCAACAGCACATACAGTTTGTACAGTATAAAAACCATTACGCCTATGGAATGTCCCCACAATTCACAAAAACAAACGTGTGTGTGTGTGTGTAAAGAGAGAGACAAAAAGGCTTTGCGCTCGTGCTTTCATTTCATAAGAAAGTACACAATTTAACTAAACATATTGTTGCAAGTTTACCTTTAGCACTGCACAAAATCTTTTGTAAATTTTGCATAATGAACCAAGAAAAATCATAATGATATTCTTTAATGAGAATATCACTTACGTGATACGGTAATGACTTACGCATATTTTTTTCTTTCTCTTGCAGATATTAGCCATCATATCCATTCTGTTCATCGTTCTTTCAACTGTTGCACTTTCCCTGAACACCTTGCCCGAACTCCAAGTGACAGACGAATTTGGCCAAGCCAATGACAATCCTCAACTCGCTCACGTTGAAGCCGTGTGTATTGCATGGTTTACAATGGAGTATCTCCTGCGCTTCCTGTCATCACCAAACAAGTGGAAATTCTTCAAAGGGCCACTAAATGTCATTGACTTATTAGCTATATTACCCTACTACGTCACTATTTTTCTGACCGAGTCGAACAAAAGCGTGCTGCAGTTCCAGAACGTGAGGAGGGTGGTGCAGATATTCCGTATCATGAGAATATTGAGGATTCTGAAGTTGGCAAGACATTCAACAGGACTGCAGTCTCTTGGATTCACCCTCAGGCGCAGCTACAATGAGCTCGGCTTACTCATATTGTTTTTAGCCATGGGAATCATGATATTCTCAAGTTTGGTCTTCTTTGCAGAGAAGGATGAGGATGCAACCAAATTTACCAGCATCCCAGCTTCGTTTTGGTGGGCTACAATCACCATGACCACAGTGGGCTATGGAGATATTTACCCACAGACTCTGCTTGGCAAAATAATCGGAGGACTTTGTTGCATTGCTGGTGTGTTGGTCATTGCCTTACCCATCCCTATTATTGTGAATAACTTCTCCGAGTTCTACAAGGAGCAGAAACGACAGGAGAAAGCCATCAAGAGAAGAGAGGCCTTAGAACGAGCCAAGAGAAATGGCAGCATTGTTTCAATGAACCTGAAAGATGCCTTCGCACGAAGTATGGAGCTAATGGACGTTGCCGTGGACAAAGGTGATGATAAACGGCCAATGGACAACCACCTTTCTCCGAGCCGGTGGGGTGTTCCACAGCGCACATCCTCGGATACCAGCCTCAGATCCTTTGACAAGAAGTTTCCCGACAGCGACCCAAACGGCTCACGGGAATACGTGAGAACGCCGAGTCCACAGCATCTGAACGCTCAGAAACTGGTGGAAATGTATAACCAGATGACAAAGACACAGTCCTTCTCGGATCTCAACACAATCAACAGCACACAACCTGCAGCTGTGCCAAACCATGAGGTAGAGTTGGAGATGAAGGAAGTCCCAATGGCCACCGAATGGCAACCCAAGGAAAGAGCAATCACCGATGTCAGGAGCATATCGAGCGTTGACAGCTTTGCGAGCTGCACTGCTGAGTTTGGACAGGGTGAGAAGGCATCCACCCCTTCTTATACAGCAGAGCAGATTCAGCAAAGGCAATCAAAAGTACCTCCGAAACTTCACCTCGGCCAGCTAACACCCTCTGACATGAGTCCGGAGGAGAACTCTGAGACTCTCAACAGAGACATCGACAAGCCACCGGATGGGGAGAACTTCAACGAGGTCATAGAGAACATCAGAAGCTCCATTCGAGGCACAAATCCAATGAAGACAAAGGGCCTCAAAGTCAACTTCATCGAAACGCCAGAGGACGCTCCTCTGACACCGCCCAACACATCTTCTCCACAGGATATCAACAACAGTCTTCTGGAAGATGACTCCCCGGAGGGAGAGTGCTCTCCTCTTTGTTCAGATTCGGAAATGCTGGGTAGTATCCCAGTGAAAGGCTTGGTTCTTTCTCCGAAGATGCTAGCCGGTGGATACCATCCTGGGGAGACGGCACTGCTTCTGGGGAACCTGGAGGAACAGGATTACGATGAGGAACAGAACCAAACGGAAGTGGCTTCTGCAGCCATCTCCTCGCCCAAACTAGCAGCACAGAACTGCACTCAAGTGGTAGTCGGTGGTAATGGGGAGGAAAAGCCAGACTCAAACCAAAGTGAACACAAGGTAGAGAACCACATGTTTACGCCGGAGATCCATTTAATGCCAGGGGATGGCAATCACTCGCCATCTTGCGAAACCGGTATGTGACTGTGGCTTGACATTCGGACAGAGTGGAGCGCACTGGTGGAGAAAGAGGCACTCAGATGTGGTCTGAAAGATATTTTTGCATGGCATGAAAAGTCCCTTGTAAGTGTGTCATTGTCAATAACGCAAAAGAGACTGCAGTTTCTTGCAGACGAGACCTGGAGGATGTGGGTGCAAACGAGAGGCTTGTTTAGAATGTATTTACCCAACAATGAGGACACTGTTGACCTACCTGTACATTTTACCTTTTAACTTGTTTATTATTTTTTTAGAGACAAACGGAACCATAGGGGGACAGATCTACAAGAGCATGCATATTAACAAAGCTGTTTTACGGTGCTTAGTTTGCTGAGAGCACTCCACGGTAAATATAGAGACAACAGCAATGACAATGCACATAGCCACAGAGGGCATAATAGATGTCAAAAGGGTTTTTGTTAGCCTTTTTTCCGTTTTAAAGAGGGAATTTTCATCAAAGACTGTGAAAAGTAGCGACGTATTGAAACATATCATGACTTTCTGTAGAAATGCAATGTGTACATTATGCAGATGTGTTTGTGTTTTAGGAATGGTCTACGATGTCACATATTTATTTGGGGGGTTTATTTTGTTTTATTTGTTTGTTTTTATTTATTTATTTTTTTTTGGTTGGGTACTCAAATTAGCAGCATCAAAATCTCGATTGAATGACCAGATGAATTGCACCACTTTTTTCTTGATATCAGAGTTGCATATACACCTGTAGTTGCCAAATGAGAATAGCAATCAGATAATATACAGTAGCTGTAAATGCAAATTATATATTGACTATTATGTATCGCCATAGCGAGCGATACCTGGATAAAGTTAGATGTCAACTTTCAAAAAAAAGTTTTAGGTTTAAACGTATATCATACAAACACATGGAAACAGCGGGTATGTATGTCTTAGCTTATCTTTACATACTCAAATATTCAATAGCACAGCAAACAGTCAGTTTAAGAAAAACTAGTCTACATAGTGGTATTAGAATAATTAGTGTTATCAAATTAGTGGTTCTGGTCATTCAAACCTACAAATGTTCTTCACATATTTCCCTGTTAAAACTCAAAAAAACAGTCCTCTTAGTAATGCTATATTTACTTCTCAAAAGGACCAAAACACAAACTATGTTTTCAATTACACACAGACATCAAACTTAATCATTTTCTTCATTTGACGAGAGTACAGTAGTGTAAATGCCACTACAGTTAACATTTTTCACATGAGTTGTTTCATTATTATTCATATTTCACCATATCTGTATCATTCAGATGCCTGACCTTTGAGTCATTTCTTAACAAAAACTCACATTTGTCTGGTTTTACAGAGTATTCAAGAATATTTTGTTCTCTTTTGAGTTATGCATTACCATCTGGCCGACATGTTTTTCCTGTCACATGAGAGAATATCCATTTTGTGTTGCCTTTATTCCAAGATTGCTGGAAATGTGTGTATATTACTTGCTTTGGCATGGCAGTTGGCTGATTGTTCAAAATGTACATTGTGTTTGGAAAAATCACACAATCTGAATGGGCTGAACGAGGATTGTGAAAAAGACGAGGAGGAGGAGGAGGAACTCAAGACTTCAGCTGGCTCTGGCGGTTACGCTATGGTGGAAAGTGCAATACAGCATACTGCAATCTATGCAGGCCAAGAATTGTGGCACTTTATTTACAGTCTAATGGATTTGTAAGTGTACAGGCAGAGACTTCAATTGTATTTTTCAGATGATATATCTTTAATATTTGAAATATCAGTGTTACCACTCAAAAATAAAAAAGATTTGACGTTTTACAAAAATACTTCACTCCGGTTATACTCTTCAAATAAGATTCTTCTGACAAATTAGACCAGGAGGGTCTTTTATAAATGTCTACAAACAGGTTCATTTGAAATATGAAAAACAAACTCTTGAAATGATTTAATGGGCTCATAAAAAGTATTTTTGTTTTATCAATTAATGCTGACAGTGGTTCTATTTTTTCTAAACCAAAATTCTGCACGACCACAATTTCCTGCCGTATGGAGTTTGAAATGATGCGTGCCTCTTCATAAACATTTATGAGAAGGCAACAATTCAGTTGGCTTTGTTCATATAGCACTGTACAGAAAATTATACTTTTTATAGGGGGAAAAAAAATCAGGTCTTTAAGTAATAGATATGCGTAATATTAAGTTCTCAGGTTTTCTACGACACTAATCTTCTGATATGGTGGATGTCTATGTTTTCTTCATTTAAAGAACGCATCATCTTGTTTCTTTTGTTGTCGTTGTTTTTTAAAGAGCGTCGTCACATGCCTGTTTCTGTTTTGATAGACTGTTGAATAATGGCCCATCTCATGCATTCCCACAGGATGGTCAGCTTCCCTGCTGTGCGTTATATGCCTCATATACAGTGGCCCCAAAAATGTTTGGACAAAATGTATGATATTTTTTACAAAATATCAAATTAAGTAGAATTTATTTTAAAGATACATAGCACAAGCACACTTTTTAAAGCAAAACATTTTTCAAAAATAAAAGACAGAAGATTTTGGACACTTTTTGGTTGTCAAATATTAATGTACAGTATAAACTGGTAGGAAAAAGTATGACTCAATTACTTTGAACAATAAAGAAAAGTACAGTTAGTTTTGAAAAATAAAATCTTGCAAATGCTACTTAGTGTGATATTTTGTATGAAATTTAAGTGTCCAAATATTATATGGCGATGCTGTATATAAATATTGAAGGTTAAGTCATCGGTGAATGAAGTTTTGTAACAAATTTTGTGCCTGGCTAGCACCGGCTGTAGGCAACTCTGTTATGGTAAATGAATGGACTTTGTTTTTAGAGTGAAATATTTTTTCAGCATGTTAAAGCTGCTACAATTTCCTCAGTACCACATACACAGCAACAACTGTTTAAAAGAAATTCATTTACTCGCCATCCAAACCTGTATGACTTTCTTTCTTCTGTGGAACATAGTTGATATTTTGTCCATACAATAAAGGTCAGTGGGGTTCAGTGTTGTTTTGGGCTGCACTGACTTTGATTATATGGACAAAAACGGTCTTCAAAATATCTAAACATATAAAGAAAGTATGAGCATGAGTAAATAAGGACAGACTTTTCATTTTTGAGTGAACTGTCCCTTTAAGTGATGCCAGCACAAGCAAAACGAAATATGATATAATGAAATGTCTCATGTCTTATAAGTTCTTGCATATGCTCAAAAATACAATTTCAGAGCCCTGATCATTTGAACAGCTCATAAGATAAACGTTATTTATAACTGGTATCCCAGTATTTTTATCTGTCAATGGCAGATTCTCATGCGCATTTTTGTGGCATTTCAAAATTACAGTTTTAACTATTGCACAAATGAAAGATTCACATCATTTAGCACCTGTTGAATAAAGGCAAATAAGTGGGGCTCAAAGTCGGTACTGTTAAACTCTTTTGTTTTCTTCAAAACTCACTCCAGGCAATCAACTGCTTATTGATCTGTAGCATGTCATCATATGACTATAGAAGCATCTCCCATTAGCCTTTATGGGAGCAGTAGATGCAAAGGGATTTGGGTCTGTGTGACTTTGCTCGTGTGTAAATGGTAAAATGAACTCTAACAGCTGATGGACTGTGAACAAGCATGCTTCTCATCACATGATCATTTGTGATATATATCGTCATGGCAAGCGTGTGGTTTTATTTTTTTGTTTGAAAGCGAGGTTAAATATGAATGTGTCATCCCATAGCCTGTTCTCCCATGCATCCTTGCTACATTGTATTTCTTCCTCTCACGTCTTCTGCCTCTTTTCTGTTTTTGTTTAAATGATGTTATCTTGTATCTCAATGTCCGTAGACACCTTTAAGCTGCAGACTGTTTCTGCACATATCAGCATCTTTGAATGCATGTAGTAATCTGTACAATTATGTGATCACAGAACACTTTGTCATGGTACATGTATGTCAACATTTCTGTAAAATAAACTGCATTGTCTATGTTAAGTCTACTAGCATATGCAGGATAACAAATAAATGTGTAAATAACTCACTTGTGTTCTGCAACGTCCATCTCCTGTCTTTATTCAACCCTTTTCCTCTTCATAGTACACAACAGCTAGACATTAAAAAATGGCACAGATTACTTAAACACATTCAAAACAAGAATCCTGAAAAGAAGTAAATTACAATTTTCACAAAAAGATTAACGGTTTTCAACACTGATCATAAGAAATGTTTCTTGAGCCCCAAATCAGAATATTAAAAAGATTTCTGAAAGATCACACTCAAGATTGGACTTTGCCATCATTGAAATAAATTAAATAAATAAATGTGTAATAATAACAAAATAAATTTGTGACCCTGGACCACAAAACCAGTCATAAGGGTCCATTTTTTGAAATTTGAAGATTTATACACCTTCTCAAAGCTGAATAAATAAGCTTTCCATTGATGTATGGTTCAAAAAATCAAACTATTGAGAAAATCGCCTTTAAAGTTGTCCAAATGAAGTTCTTAGCAATGCATATTACTAATTAAAAATTAAGTTTTAATATATTTACAGTAGGAAATTTACAAAACATCTTTATGGAACATGATCTTTACTTAATGTCCTAATGATTTTTGGCATAAAATAAAAATCTATAATTTTGACCCATACAATGTATTTTTGGCTATTGCTACAAATATACCCCAGCGACTTAAGACTGGTTTTGTGCTCCAGGGTCACATTTTAAAATGTATTGAAATACAAAAAATTATTATAATAGTATTTCATAATATTATAAATGTTACTGTATTTCTGATCAAATAAATGCAGCCTTGATGAAAAAAAGAGACTTCTGTTAAAAAATCGTACAGACCCAAAGTTTTGAAAGGTAGTGTACCTGCGGCTCTTCAAGTGTCTCTTCTGTCCTCACTCTTGGGTGTATTTCCTGTTGAACATAGAGAAAACAAGAGATAATAAACATGTTTACATGATTGGCATGTAATCAAACTTAATATATTGTGCGGTTTCACAGCCTGAGACAAAAGCAGGAACGTTTTACTAGTTCAATAACTTTGTCAATCCAAAATTAAAAAAGAAAAAAAGGTGGTATTATACATGATAAACTAGCTTCTTGCCATATTAAGACCCCCTGGCCATCAAACACAGCCTATATATTCCACTCTCACGGGTGCTTTTCCAGTCGGTACAGTAGGCTATATATTTTTTTAAAAGTCCAAAGTGTAGAATTACTTACATACAAAAATGATTTCATTGCTTTTTTTATATATAAATACAAAATGTTTTATTCTATAAAATAACATAATTTTAATAGTAGTTTTGAAGCAATGTTATGTTCAGTACCTTGCTCTGTATATTTTGTAAAAAAAAAATGCATTTAACATCTTTTATCAAAATCTAACAAAATTTGGCGTAATTACAGAAGTGAATTCCACACACAGCCGCACAACTTTGTGTTTTCATCCTTATCTGAGCAAATTCCATCCCTAATGCCAGGTTAGCAAACGTGTTCATTGTTTGAACTAGTGTGACACCTAGTGTTAGTTTATTTTCTACACAATCTTTGAGAGCGTGAACAGGAAAATATAGCCTCATTTATTATCTATCTTTGTGTTTGTAGATCATTTTAATCGCAGACTTGCTTCTATTCTAAAAAAAATGTTTTGTTTTCCTCTGAAAGCAATATCTCAACCATTTGAAGTAAATCCTCAAGTTAAAGTTCATTCAGGGATTTTATAGATTAGCCATTAAGATTCTGCTTTTAATGTAGTTTATATGCTTGTCTAAAATATTTATGTATATAACAAAAAAAATTTTTGTTTTCCTCTGAAAGCAATATCTCAACCATTTGAAGTAAATCCAAGTTAAAGTTCATTCAGGGATTTTATAGATTAGTCATTAAGATTCTGATTTTAATGTAGTTTATATGCTTGTCTAAAATATTTATGTATATAATAGAGTGTATACAGGTCAATCCTGTCAGGTAGAACTTAAAGAGCATTGAAAATGCTTATGTTGTCATTTATATGAAAGGAAATATAATTGTATTAATTTGGTTGATAAACATACATTTATTATCTACACGAGTATAATATAATTAACATGATATAATTAACAGTTTGGAAATAAGAAGATAAACTTATGAAACTTACATGATGGTCAATTCTTCTAGGCCTATATTTTGTATATTTTAAACATATTTTTAAAAAAATATCGATTTCTACCAGTTCCAATGTCTTTACTTTTATCAGACCAGGATGTAATATTTTAGATTCAGTCAAACAAACCACCTACACAACACATCACATAATTCATCAAATCCAAGGCTTCTGCTGTACTTTTCCCACCAAAATAATGATTTGTTTCATGTTGGAGCTAGGCCTACCTGCGGAAATGGCAAACGTCCTTCGGACACAGCAAAATCAGCTCAAAAAAATATATATAAAAAAATAATAATAATAATAATAATAATAATAATAATATGTAAAATACGCCTCGTTGTTGACGTAGTTGTGAGATTTTGAGAAAAGCTTTTATTCAGTTCCACCATAAAACGTTCCTATTGTTGTTTCCTCCGCGCCGGCAGCTGCCAGCAGAACAGTCAGCGCTCGGCGACGCCGCCAGCAGAACAGTCAGCGCTCGGCGGGAACGTTTGTTTTCAACATAAACAAGAAGATGGAGGGGTCGTCGAATGACATAATATCCAGCACGACTGATAAAATAAATGTAACTGAAGTCGAGGGTGTTGTCCAGTCATGGATGATCGATTATTACTTCGCGTCGCTATGTCGGCTCTTCAGAGACAGATCTGCGCTGGAGTTTCGTAAAACTTTGAAACTATTTGAAAGTAATGTGTTTTGAGTGTAGTAAATATTGTTTTTATTATAATAATTAATGCTAGATGCTTTTATTTTGCTTTTATTTATTTTTAATCTTACTGGAGATGTTGTTTGTACTGTATTCTCATTTGTTGTCTATTGTTTATTCCACAGGTATAGTGGATGATCTTGAGTCGTGTTCCCACAGGTCAGATCACCCCACTCAGAGAACGATCTGCTGCTTCCTTGCCAGAGTGATGGACGGGGAAAACCTGGGTAATGTCAACACATTATTAGCAATGTATATTTACATGTGCCAGATAATATCTTTTCGTTTACACCACGTTTTCTTTGTAAGAACCTTGCTTAGCTTTACAGTTAGTTGAAATAATAGCTAGACATTTAACATATACAGTGTAACTCCATGACGCAGTGCTGTCACGGTCGTGAAAAACCTGGAAAAATCCTGGAAATTTGAATGATTCTTTTAATTCAAAGCAAGAAACCACAGTTGTATAGAGTAAAAACGTTAAACTGATAGATATCACCATCAGTCCACAATTTTAATAATTTAATAATGAATAATAATTTATGCATTTAGCAGATGACTTACAGTGCATTCAGGCTATACATATTTGACCAGTATGTGTGTTCCCTGGGAATTGAACCCACAACCTTTTGCGCTGCTAACACAATGCTCTACCACTGAGCCACAGGAATTTATCCATCACATTACGTTCAGACATTAGTTTTGTATTGCAAGTTTCTTGAATTGTTATGTATACTTATGCAAATAAGCATTATCTAATTAAACAGGCACACATTTCCAGAACAGAAATCTGAACACCGAATAAAGCCAGGTTCAAAATTCTTGATTCATTTTGAAATTATTTGAGTTAAGTGTTTTTACAGAAGGGATTTGGGATCTTTTTCTATCAGCATTTAAATCAGAAAATGCTGTCAACAGCCAGAAAAACAAATACTTTTTTACAATGTTTTTAGGATTTTTTTTTTTTATGAATAGAAAGTTGATTTTATTTATTTATTAGAAATAGAAATCATTTGTAACCTCATAAATGCCTTTACTGCCACTTTTAATCAATTCAATGCATCCTTGCTGAATAAAAGTATTCATTTATTACA
>NW_015641030.1:686304-689695 GCF_001515625.1 Sinocyclocheilus rhinocerous | reverse complement strand
TTTGACCAGTATGTGTGTTCCCTGGGAATTGAACCCACAACCTTTTGCGCTGCTAACACAATGCTCTACCACTGAGCCACAGGAATTTATTCATCACATTACATTCAGACATTAGTTTTGTATTGCAAGCTTCTTGAATTGTTATGTATACTTATGCAAATAAGCATTATCTAATTAAACAGGCACACATTTCCAGAACAGAAATCTGAACACCGAATAAAGCCAGGTTCAAAATTCTTGATTCATTTTGAAATTATTTGAGTTAAGTGTTTTTACAGAAGGGATTTGGGATCTTTTTCTATCAGCATTTAAATCAGAAAATGCTGTCAACAGCCAGAAAAACAAATACTTTTTTACAATGTTTTTAGGATTTTTTTTTTTTTATACAAACCAGGAGATATATAAGCAAACCCCTCTGTTAAAACCTTAAGAATATAAAGAGGAATTGGAGGTGCTACTGAAGTGAAGATTTATAACTGTTCATAAGAGAGAGAAAAAAACTTGCCTTATATGTAAAACACTCTGAAAACCTGATGACGGCTATAAATTCATAAACACACTTTTTTTGTAAAATGATGGCTTTTTTGAAGAACCTTTCTGATTTGTTTTCTAATTTTTTAACTCATTCTTACACTATCACAAGTCTTTTACAACTTTGATGAAGCCTCATCTAGATAGATCATGAGATTTTGCAAGAGTACTGTACGGTATATCACGAAAACCAAATTCGTTTTTTTAAGATGCAAAGACAAATGTAAACAAAAGATTCAGTGGTTCTGACAGCTAATCCATCATGTCAAAATCTGTCTTGTGTTGTGCATTTCAGAAGTCCGTTATGATCATGTTTCTCGAATCACTCCCTTGATGTCAGCGTTGCCGATTTGGGAGTCGTTACAGGAAGTATCCGATTCAGACTTGCATGCTAAGATCAAGACGCTACTGATTGTTCAGGTATTTATGTTTGAGAGTGACAGGTGTTTCACATTGTAGAGTTTGAATGGGATTCAGTCCTGACAATTCTGTTTTTATTTTGTGTCCAAGTCTGTCGCTGTGTGTGTGAAGAAAGGACATTCAAAGTTGGCAAATGAAACCCTGCAGTGGCTGGAAAAAGAGACTGAGTTACCAGCGGTGCGTATTTATTTACCTGTTACAGTTTAACATGCTTTTTCATACAATGCCGCAAATTAACATCATTTTTTCCTAACAGAAACTACAAGGAAAGCTGACCACCATTGTGAGTAAGAAGGACGCGTATGATCAGCTCCTGATGAACTTCACTTTCGACCAGCTGTTGGAGAACATTGACACATTCCTCAAAACATTCAGCCAGGGACGTTCCTCCGTTTTCTTATTCGAAGTACGAGGACTTTTTTTTGTTATGCTTACCAAAAAACGAATCCACCTTACGATAAACTCTGATTTGTTTTGCTGCATCCTGTGGGAAAGTCCTAATGGGCTTCATTGACGGGGGATATGTAAAACACTCTGAAAACCTGATGACGGCTATAAATTCATAAACACACTTTTTTTGTAAAATGATGGCTTTTTTGAAGAACCTTTCTGATTTGTTTTCTAATTTTTTAACTCATTCTTACACTATCACAAGTCTTTTACAACTTTGATGAAGCCTCATATCTAGATAGATCATGAGATTTTGCAAGAGTACTGTACGATATATCACGAAAACCAAATTCGTTTTTTTTCAATGTGCTTACCGTATTTGCCTAACGATCTCTTAGAATTGTGGTGTTTTCCTGAGGGTATGGGATGGAAATTGTGCAATTAGCTTCACCCTCAAAACTCAATAACCACCTAATAAAGGTAAAGACAAGATGTTGAGCTCTTAAGAGCAGATTTGCTTGCCACTAATGGTTTACTTTGTGATTTATAGACTGTGTATTTTGCTGCATATTACAAGAAATGCAATGAAGTGCCTCACCCTTTTTTTTGGTGTATGTTTGTTTTAGGCAGCATTAAAAGTGGTTCAAGCCCGTCATGAGAGATCTGAGAAAACCTCATCTGAACAGGATGGAAGTGAAAGGACTCCATCCAGCACAGA
Source organism: Sinocyclocheilus rhinocerous (assembly GCF_001515625.1). Lineage (NCBI taxonomy): Eukaryota > Metazoa > Chordata > Actinopteri > Cypriniformes > Cyprinidae > Sinocyclocheilus > Sinocyclocheilus rhinocerous. The sequence goes on along the minus strand of NW_015641030.1, from coordinate 687,636 downwards.
GTCAAACAAACCAGAAGAGTAAAAGCATCTCTTTCATCTATCAAATTTTAAACTGCAGTTGTCTGTTAATAAAATTAATTCACATTTTATTTATTTGGTTCTGGTCATTTATAAATTGAATAAATAACTTTTTCTAAAGTAAAATCTTAAATTGTGAATTTTTTATTTAATATGCATTTTAACTGAATAAAATATTGTAAATATAAATTAATTATTTACACAGAAATGAGGAACCGGTGGATCCACTGGTGCTAAATATCAGGTGAGGGCCTTGTAAGTGATTTCAACAGCGACATACACTAACACTATGAACATTAACAGTCACCTGACTAACACCTGACACTAATCATCAGTGATTAATAATTCTCAAGTGAAGCTGACCTCAATTACATTACCTTATTGTTTTTTATCTCAAATTACTTGATTTAGTTGTCTTAATGCTAATTGCTTTCATTGAAAACAAATTCATGAAATTGAAATAATTCTGTCTCTCTCACAGACCCAAAAGGAAACTTTTTTCAAAGCAAATTCATGACGTATGGAAACCTGAAACTGCCAAGAAAGAGCGAACCACGCGCAAGAGAACCTCCATTTACAGTACGTTCTCATTTACTGTGTATTCTTTTACTGAATCATTGTTAAAAGGATAGTCAACTAAAAATGTGCTCACTCATACTGTAGATCTTCTCAATTCTTATAACCGCACATTTTTATAAATGTGTACCATAAGCTTCTTTAAAATTCTGTTTTTGGGTTCCACAGAAATAACATCATACACGTTTAGAACAACTCTTTTAAAAACTCTATGAACATGAAGTTCCTAATATAAATCTCTAATCATTAATAAATGCTGTTTTATGCACACAGAAATTTCCAGAAGAAGTAGTGTCTGTTCAGATTTACAAAGCAATGTGACAAGCCAGCCCAGAAGGGTGAGTTACTCTGAAGGTGGACATCTTCACTGTGTGTGTGTACCTGTTTTTCTATTCTGGTGGGGACTTAAACCTGAATACACACAGACTCATGTCACGGTGGGGACCTAAATTGAGGTCCCCACGGGTAAACAAGCTAATAAATCACACAGAATGAAGTTTTTTGAAAATCTAAAAATGCAGAAAGTTTCCTGTGAGGGGTAGGTTTAGGGCTAGGGTTGGTGTAGGGCAATAGAATATATGGTCTGTACAGTAGAGAAACCATTATGCCTATGGAGAGTCCCCACAAGGATAGCAAACAAGACGTGTGTGTGTGCTAAACTACAGAATTGTTTTAAAGTTAAAATAAGAAATTTGACAAAAAAGTTGTCAATATATATATATATTTTTTTTTTTCAAA
>NW_015641030.1:677391-683980 GCF_001515625.1 Sinocyclocheilus rhinocerous | reverse complement strand
GAAGTTTTTTGAAAATCTAAAAATGCAGAACGTTTCCTGTAAGGGGTAGGTTTAGGTGTAGGGTTGGTGTAGGGCAATAGAATATATGGTCTGTACAGTAGAGAAACCATTATGCCTATGGAGAGTCCCCACAAGGATAGCAAACCAGACGTGTGTGTTTACAGTACAAGCATTTGTACGCATAATAACAGCATCAATGTTTGTTCCTTTCAGAAATGGACCGCAGAAGAAGACCGGAAGCTGAAAGCAGGTGTGAGGAAGTATGGGGAGGGCAAATGGAGAATGATCCTGAATGACTTTGAGTTTGACAACCGCACCGGTGTTAATCTGAAGGACAGGTGGAGAATCCTGAAGAAAATAGAAGACTATTGAGCTGCCGGCGGCTTCTGCTTTTAGTATTTAAAGAGCTTTAGAGTTGAAGTTTTCAGTATTTAAGTTATTTTCATTCACTTTTTGAAAGTGTATTCCTTCTTTCTTTTTTTCGGTTAAGTTTACGTAATGCATTTATTCACACAAGTGTTTCAGAGTTCAGTGAATAATTCCATTGTTATGCGTGTAATTTCACAAAATATGTTTGGAATTCAGGAGCGCCGTTTTGTAAATTAAAAGTAAAAACTATTTAGCAGAAGTATCACTGCTGGAAAAACAGCTTTAAAAGCTTTCTGTTGCTGTTTGTTTGAACTGTAAGACCAACATTTGTCCAGTAGAGGCTGCAAGTGAGTTTGCAAGTTTTTTTTTGCCTTAAATCTGTTCCTAGAGATTTTCACAAGGGAAAAAAAAAAAAGAGTTTGAAGCTACAGCTGTAAAAACTAAAGAACTTTTAATAAATGTATGTGAAAGTGGGACATGTTCATTTGTGGATTTCAACGAGGGAGTGAAGAATCATCTTAGGTGTGTTTAAATGAAAACGAAGCTGTGCACATGTGGACAGGAGCAGTGCTGTAGTCTCTGTACTTTCCTCCATGTTCCTCTGCAGCGAGGGCTTCCCACTGCCTGCCAGTGTAGAAGCTCATCCCTGCCAAGACAAGAAGAGTCTACCATCAGATGGCACGTAGGGCTGTGCGATATTGAAAAAAAATGCGATAACTCGTTAAATAATGCGATATTCGATATGCGATACGATAATGCTTAAAGTGCCCCATACTCAGATGAACCCCAAATATTGCAAGCTGTGGCGATATGCATATTGCGATATTTCGATATATTGCGCAGCCCTAGATGGCGGGTACAAAAACCTTATTTTACATTATGAGTTTTGTGGTTTACATTTCATTTGCATTGTGTTTGATTTCTTTCCATGATATTTAAAGGCTTCTGGCATTAAATGCTTGACTTGTCTTGCAATGGCTAGTTTTAGAGTTTATACCGTTTAAAAGATCTAGGTCTTTATTTTTATTTTATTTTTTTGCGTTTTTGAAAGAAGTCTCTTATGCTCACCAAGGCTGCACTTATTTGATCAGAAATACAGTAAAAACTAATATTGTGAAATTTAAAATAACAAAAAAAAATGTCTTAATAGTTTTAAAATATAATGTCATTGCAAAGAGGATTTAGACTCAGCAGTCAGTACTCCAGTCTTTATTGATCTTTCTGAAATCAGTCTGATATGCTCAAAATTCTACGTTATTTAAAAGTTTTGTGGAAACCTGATGCATTTTTTTTTTTTGCCCGGGATTTGTTTGGTGAATATGAAGTTCAAAAGAACAGCATTTATTTGAAATAAACCATAAACTTAAAGGTCCCCTGAAGTGCCTTGAAACACCCAAAAAAAAACTTTAATTTTGATTTCATGGGGACTTTAACATTATAATAGGTTGTATTGACAATTGATCAATTTAATGGGTTCTTGCTGAATGAAAGTATTAGGCCTAATTTATTAAAATAAAATAAAAAGTTTACTTTCATCTCAAGCTCTCCTTTGTGAATAAGTACTCTATTCCTCATTTGTAAGTCGCTTTGGATAAAAGCGTCTGCTAAATGTAAATGTAAAAAACATACAGGAGGAAACTGTTGGTCATGTTGAAAATGGCACAACACATGAGGGACAGTCATATAAAAATAGTTCTTTTTACACATTAATTCACATTGTGTTTAGATTATTACTAGTTAAGAAGTGCATTGTTTTTATGACCAATTTTCATATTTTAAATATCAAAGTCTGGGCCTTGTAAAATAATAAAATGTATGCCGAAACAATGAAGGCATAAAAAATGGTTTTAATCCAGTTTTAATTCGAAATCTGTTGGTTTATTAAAAGCAAGTCTGTAGTTGAAGAAACATCCATATGCCTCAAGTACTACATTGAAATCGCAAGCACTAGAAATCCTAAAGGTCAGAGTTCAACCATTCACAATGGTGATGAAGGACACATTAATATGGCACAAGAGTCTTTTGCTAAACGTTTCATGAATTATGTTGTTGTTTCAGCATGAAATCATCTGAACTCACAAGATGATGTGCTATTGTTGCTGCATCAGAATCAGGTTCTCTAAAAAAAAAAACACTGGCATTATGGGTACACTACCTCTCAGCCAGGTTACCGTCTCCTTGGCAGCTCCGACTGTGGTTGTTCATCGCCGGAGGTTGGCAGGCAACACAGACAGTGTAGCCCTCCCTCAAGTACTGCATCCAGCGCGTGTAGGGTCTGTTCTCCACCATGCACTGCGCTGTCAGAGACTCCATCTTGAACGCCATACAGAAACTGTGGAGCACACGCCATCATCAAGTGACTTAAGTGTTAATTGCGAGAAAAAAAGAATTAGTCACATTGTGAGGCTATAGCACTGTTTCGATTCAGATTTATATAAATATAAAATCAAGTCAGATTTAAATTACAAGAAGCAATTACAAGAAGTTAAATATTGTGACAATCAGTTTTTATAGCTTAAAGCAGTGGTTCTTTCTCAAAGTGTGGTAGGAGTAGCACTAGTAGTGGTACTCAGGCTCCATCTAGTGGTACGCAGAGGAATCACTAAATTAAATGTAAATTAATGTTAAAGGGGTCATAGGATGCCCATTTTCCACACATTGATATGATTCTTTAGGGTCTTAATGAAAAGTCTGTAACATAGTTTGGTAAAGAATTCTCAATGGTAGTGTAAAAAACACATTTTTTACCCTGTCAAAAACAAACAGAACACCTCAATCGCTTAGGACTCATTCTTGTCTACATCTGCTCCGGCGCTGAAACAATGGCGGACTGATGACAGCTTACTCAGGGCGGGTCTAAGGTAAGACACCAGTCCAGTCTGTGCTGAAACGCTACTGTCAATCAAAATATCGTGGGCGGGCCTGTCTGTGTGACGTCACGCAGACAGGCATGAGATTGGCTCGATGCACTGTGCAGTGTTAATGTTCAAACTGTGTATTTACAATGTTAAACTGGCTGACAACAATAAATATTCTTATTAGGAATAAAACTGCCTTGTTTTTGAACTGTGCAGAGCTGTAGCTGAATAGTTAGGCCTACTACGCTACCGTATTTTAATATTGGTCATTATGGTGGTACTTGGAGAGGCAAATATTTTCTAAGGTGGTACTTGGGTCTAAGGTAAGACACCAGTCCAGTCTGTGCTGAAACGCTACTGTCAATCAAAATATCGTGGGCGGGCCTGTCTGTGTGACGTCACGCAGACAGGCATGAGATTGGCTCGATTTGAGAAAGGGGAAAACATTTAACCAGATTAAAAAAAAACACTGGGTGGATTTTTATCATTATAGGGTGGTTGTGTACACACACTGCCTACACACATTTCTGTTCAAACAACTTGTAAAAGTGCATGTAGTATCCTATGACCCCTTTAAAACCATAGACTGTATGGTTAAAACACAATACATTTTAATTTAATCTTTGAGTAAAGTTTTTCTTTTTTTTTTACATTTAAGTACAGTACAGTTTTTATTTAACTTTTAGGTACAACACATTTTCATTTATCATTATTTAATTTTGTTATTTACCTGTTTGTAAGCACTGTGCAGTGTTAATGTTCAAACTGTGTATTTACAATGTTAAACTGGCTGACAACAATAAATATTCTTATTAGGAATAAAACTGCCTTGTTTTTGAACTGTGCAGAGCTGTAGCTGAATAGTTAGGCCTACTACGCTACCGTATTTTAATATTGGTCATTATGGTGGTACTTGGAGAGGCAAATATTTTCTAAGGTGGTACTTGGTTTAAAAAGTTTGAGAACCGCTGGCTTAAAGTAATGAACTATTTGTTGAAATGAGTAAACAGGCTTCTCATCACAAATTCTCATCATGAACAGTGTCTTTGTGCTTGTTTAATCTACAGTGATACATACCCAGCATCCACTGGGGCCCCATACAAATCATGTGTTCTGCCTTTGCTGTACTCCATTGTTGTTATAAATGCTGCTCCTGGAATTAATCCAACACAGTCTCTGTTTAGGTTCCACCAATAAACAGCTAAGTGATTAAAATGTTACATTTTAATCACTTGTTAAAAATGAAAATACATTTGTTAAAAATGTTAAAAATGTATACATTAAAAATGTATACATTTATAAAAAATTAAAAATCAAAAAAACTTAAAAGTTCCTTTTTTTTTTTTACGCACTCTTTTTTCGAATCTCTGCCAGTGTAAACAAGAAGGCAGGACATTTTAAAAGCAATACTGAAAGAGAAGTATTTTTTTTTATACGCAGTGTTTTTTCGAATCTCTGCCAGTGTAAACAAGAAGGCAGGACATTTTAAAAGCAATACTGAAAGAGAAGTACACTTATTTGTTTTGAATATGTACGTGTAGTACTTGTACTTCAAATCTTACAAAGTATATATTTTTTAAAACTACTTGCAGATAGTATAATATTAATGTGATAAAAGAGAGATTTCTTACTTGTACTTCTGTACTTCTTTTGTCATGCTTCAACTTCAAACTTACTTTGATGTGTTTACTGACCTACCTGCTAAAGCACTGTGTTTTTTGATAGGCTACTACATGAATAAATTGGGTAACACTTTATTTAAAGTGTCCATGTTACACGTTACATCTACTTATTATAATAACAATAAATTCTGCATAATTACATGCAAGTAGCCAAACACTAACCATACAGTAAGTACATGTAGTTAATTAATGTTTCTCACTACTTAAATGTATAATTACACTGTAATAAGGACACTTTAAAATAAAGTGTAACCATAAATTGCAACTTCATCATTACAGATGTATAATTACAAGTGCATTAAATACATGACACACAATTTTAATAAAAGTTGCTTTAAAGTATATTTTAGTTTACCATAAATGTTTGGCAGTACATTCGGAAGCACACTTTAACCATTATACAAAGACAATAGAATTATGAAATTACATTTGATTATGTACTTAAGTCCTACTTAAGTTGGTCAAAAACCTTAATTTCAGCAAATTGCATTTAATATAAATGTAAACTATAATACATTTTCATTTCATTGTAAATAACATGCAACTGAATGTCTGAAACATTACATTCAGTTTGCACTTAAGTATTCTTTAAAAATATATTATTCTGTAATAAGTACTGTGATTTTCACAAGAGCTCTTACAAATATGAATTTTAAAAAATACAAATATGTTGTCTATGGAAAACTTTGAAATGATTACACTGTTGAACATCTGTTCTGCATTTGGGCCTAAAATATAGCCTATTTTGACTAAGATTCATACCTTGCACAGAAGCGCAAAACTGTCCCTGGTGGTCCTGATACTCCATGCATCCGGCCTGTTCCTCCAGCCTCGGACAGGCCTGTCCGCTGTTTTGGGGCAGTCTCTCAACGCTACGTCTCCGGACCCGGAATGAGGGCTGGCAGGGTTGTGCGCACCCGCTCCAATGACTCAACTCACTCACTACACACGGCTGAGCTAAAAACACAACCCACAGGTGAGAAACAGGTCCAAGATCAGCAGTTGAAACCAGTGGGGGCCCACTAGGCCCTAACAAACTTCCAAGGGATCCTCAAGATATGCAACAAGATATATCTTATTTTAATTCTGTCAATGATCCTTTTTTTTTTTTTTTTTTGAAAAGCCAGGATTCTCCCAGTCTTGAAAAATCTATATTTTGGGGTACATTTTGGCTACATTTTAAAAATGTGATTTCTGGACCTGGTCATTTAAATGAATACAATTTTACTTTATACATTATAGATATATAACACAACCCATTTTATGACTATACATTTTCTTAGTTAGTATGTCAAGCTCTAAAATATTTTATTTGGTATTTTGAGAAAAAAATAAAAAATGAAATAAAATAATAAAATAAAATGTGGCCTACAAAACTTGTAAACAGTGGAAGACTTTGAGTCATAAAGGCTGAGAACCACTGGTATATAAATATAATACTTGTCAAGTTGTGACATGGCAAACAACTTTTTTGAATTATTAGTGTTATAAAAAATGTAAATGACTCAGGCCTACATAAGTTTTTGAATGGCACTACATTAATTACAAATTACACTACATTAATAAGTCAGTGCAGATTTGATAGCTCAGCGTAAAAACAGACACTGCCCTGGCAGATCTGTATAGGATACATGACAGAACTTAATTCTGTTTTGCTCAATATTTTTATATTTGACAGCT
>NW_015641030.1:669452-674926 GCF_001515625.1 Sinocyclocheilus rhinocerous | reverse complement strand
CAAGCCATTTTTGTAGCATTTTCCTTTAAATGTTAATGCGCTCTGCTGACCCCGCCCATCTCTTCCGAGCTGCTCTCAGAGAGACTGTTTACTTTAGCCGCATTCATCGTGAAACTTGCCAATTAGCACATTATTAGGAAAGGCGATTTGAAAAGATTCGTTAAAAAAACCTTACACTCACTTCTTCTGTTGGTGAAGCTGGAACACGAATGATTCGCACGAACATAGACGCATTTATGTACATCGGGGGCGCATTCTCTTCAAAAACAAACGTGATCCACTGCGTCTTCAGCGGCTCAGATGCCGGGAGTAAATGACGACTGCTATGTTCATTATTACATCCAACAACAGAACACCTCAATTGCTTAGGAGTCATTCTTGTCTACATCTGCTCCGGCGCTGAAACAATGGCGGACTGATGACAGCTTACTCAGGGCGGGTCTAAGGTAAGACACCAGTCCAGTCTGTGCTGAAACGCTACTGTCAATCAAAATATCGTGGGCGGGCCTGTCTGTGTGACGTCACGCAGACAGGCATGAGATTGGCTCGATTTGAGAAAGGGGAAAACATTTAACCAGATTAAAAAAAAACACTGGGTGGATTTTTATCATTATAGGGTGGTTGTGTACACACACTGCCTACACACATTTCTGTTCAAACAACTTGTAAAAGTGCATGTAGTATCCTATGACCCCTTTAAAACCATAGACTGTATGGTTAAAACACAATACATTTTAATTTAATCTTTGAGTAAAGTTTTTCTTTTTTTTTTACATTTAAGTACAGTACAGTTTTTATTTAACTTTTAGGTACAACACATTTTCATTTATCATTATTTAATTTTGTTATTTACCTGTTTGTAAGCACTGTGCAGTGTTAATGTTCAAACTGTGTATTTACAATGTTAAACTGGCTGACAACAATAAATATTCTTATTAGGAATAAAACTGCCTTGTTTTTGAACTGTGCAGAGCTGTAGCTGAATAGTTAGGCCTACTACGCTACCGTATTTTAATATTGGTCATTATGGTGGTACTTGGAGAGGCAAATATTTTCTAAGGTGGTACTTGGTTTAAAAAGTTTGAGAACCGCTGGCTTAAAGTAATGAACTATTTGTTGAAATGAGTAAACAGGCTTCTCATCACAAATTCTCATCATGAACAGTGTCTTTGTGCTTGTTTAATCTACAGTGATACATACCCAGCATCCACTGGGGCCCCATACAAATCATGTGTTCTGCCTTTGCTGTACTCCATTGTTGTTATAAATGCTGCTCCTGGAATTAATCCAACACAGTCTCTGTTTAGGTTCCACTAATAAACAGCTAAGTGATTAAATTTAGCCCATCAAATAATAAAAAAAAACTTGTTAAAAATGTATAAATTTATAAAAAATTAATAATCAAATAAACTTAAAAGTTCCTTTTTTTTTATGCACTGTGTTTTTTCGAATCTCTGCCAGTGTAAACAAGAAGGCAGGACATTTTAAAAGCAATACTGAAAGAGAAGTACACTTATTTGTTTTGAATATGTACGTGTAGTACTTGTACTTCAAATCTTACAAAGTATATATTTTTTAAAACTACTTGCAGATAGTATAATATTAATGTGATAAAAGAGAGATTTCTTACTTGTACTTCTGTACTTCTTTTGTCATGCTTCAACTTCAAACTTACTTTGATGTGTTTACTAACCTACCTGCTAAAGCACTGTGTTTTTTGATAGGCTACTACATGAATAAATTGGGTAACACTTTATTTAAAGTGTCCATGTTACACGTTACATCTACTTATTATAATAACAATAAATTCTGCATAATTACATGCAAGTAGCCAAACACTAACCATACAGTAAGTACATGTAGTTAATTAATGTTTCTCACTACTTAAATGTATAATTACACTGTAATAAGGACACTTTAAAATAAAGTGTAACCATAAATTGCAACTTCATCATTACAGATGTATAATTACAAGTGCATTAAATACATGACACACAATTTTAATAAAAGTTGCTTTAAAGTATATTTTAGTTTACCATAAATGTTTGGCAGTACATTCGGAAGCACACTTTAACCATTATACAAAGACAATAGAATTATGAAATTACATTTGATTATGTACTTAAGTCCTACTTAAGTTGGTCAAAAACCTTAATTTCAGCAAATTGCATTTAATATAAATGTAAACTATAATACATTTTCATTTCATTGTAAATAACATGCAACTGAATGTCTGAAACATTACATTCAGTTTGCACTTAAGTATTCTTTAAAAATATATTATTCTGTAATAAGTACTGTGATTTTCACAAGAGCTCTTACAAATATGAATTTTAAAAAATACAAATATGTTGTCTATGGAAAACTTTGAAATGATTACACTGTTGAACATCTGTTCTGCATTTGGGCCTAAAATATAGCCTATTTTGACTAAGATTCATACCTTGCACAGAAGCGCAAAACTGTCCCTGGTGGTCCTGATACTCCATGCATCCGGCCTGTTCCTCCAGCCTCGGACAGGCCTGTCCGCTGTTTTGGGGCAGTCTCTCAACGCTACGTCTCCGGACCCGGAATGAGGGCTGGCAGGGTTGTGCGCACCCGCTCCAATGACTCCACTCACTCACTACACACGGCTGAGCTAAAAACACAACCCACAGGTGAGAAACAGGTCCAAGATCAGCAGTTGAAACCAGTGGGGGCCCACTAGGCCCTAACAAACTTCCAAGGGATCCTCAAGATATGCAACAAGATATATCTTATTTTAATTCTGTCAACGATCCTTTTTTTTTTTTTTTTTTGAAAAGCCAGGATTCTCCCAGTCTTGAAAAATCTATATTTTGGGGTACATTTTGGCTACATTTTAAAAATGTGATTTCTGGACCTGGTCATTTAAATGAATACAATTTTACTTTATACATTATAGATATATAACACAACCCATTTTATGACTATACATTTTCTTAGTTAGTATGTCAAGCTCTAAAATATTTTATTTGGTATTTTGAGAAAAAAATAAAAAATGAAATAAAATAATAAAATAAAATGTGGCCTACAAAACTTGTAAACAGTGGAAGACTTTGAGTCATAAAGGCTGAGAACCACTGGTATATAAATATAATACTTGTCAAGTTGTGACATGGCAAACAACTTTTTTGAATTATTAGTGTTATAAAAAATGTAAATGACTCAGGCCTACATAAGTTTTTGAATGGCACTACATTAATTACAAATTACACTACATTAATAAGTCAGTGCAGATTTGATAGCTCAGCGTAAAAACAGACACTGCCCTGGCAGATCTGTATAGGATACATGACAGAACTTAATTCTGTTTTGCTCAATATTTTTATATTTGTATTGTTTGTGATTTAATATTGTAATTTTGTAACAACATCCTGCCCAGGGACTGCAGATGCAAATTAGCTTTATAGCTAACTCTGGCACAACACTGTTGTTGTGCGTTGTCCCTGTACAAATAAATGAAATAAACTAAACTAAACTAAGCTCCACATGCAATTTAATCAATTAATGTCTTGTGAAGTGAAAAGCTGCGTGTTTTTGAGAAACAAATCTATCGTTAAGGCATTTTAACTTTAAACTGTTGCTTCTGGCCAAAATCCATAATCCATAATAACGTTTCCTCCAGTGAAAAGTCTATCCTCTGTTGTCCTCTCACATTAAAATCCACTGACATATTTGTTTAGAACTGTTTTCGACTGTTTTCCCCTATAACTGTGACTTGATCTGTGCATATTTGTCTCCTGATTCAGATGAGCCAACTTTTTCAATGGAGAAACCAATATTATGGATAGAGGACTCTGAATTTGTTTATTACAAACACTTCACAAGGTGTGGATTATTGTGATGTTTTTAATCAGCTGTTTGGACTCTCATTCTGACGGCACCCATTCACTGCAAAGGATTCATTGGTGAGCAAGAGTTGTAATGCTAAATTTATCCAAATCTGATTCAATGAGGAAACAAACTCATGTACATCTTGGATGGCCTGGTGATGAGTACATTTTCAGCAGACTTTCATTTTTTGGTGAACTATTCCTTTCACTGAAAGACTACATTACTACCACAGTACTATTTAAATGAACTACATTAACTGATGTATAAAATCTATCATTTTATATTTATACTATTTAAAATATGTACTAGAAAAAAAATTGCCCAGTCATCTACCGAAATATTACTGTACCACATACCTGGACACTCTGTTGGGTAGTCAAAGCAGCAGTCTTTAGTCTTTAAACACTTCTCATCACAATAACACATCCCATAGACACGGTCCATCCTCCAGTCAGTAGTGGCACAGGTGAAATCTATACCTTCACAGCACCTTCCTGAGCATCCGCCTTCTGCAAACTGGTACATCCGAAAAAGAGCGGCCACCACCAGAAGAGCACTCCGGTCCAGTGACAACAACCCCATCATTTCCAAAAAGAACTCTAAAAAGTCCCTGTTAATGTCTTCGGTTCCTCTTGAAGTCAGTGCCACATGTCTCATTCCTGGAGAGGAAATGAATCTGTCACAGGTGAAGTCATGCTTGTCGGAGGAATCCTTGTGACCTGGAATTCCTGTGACCAAACAACTCTTCTGTTTGCACAGAGAAAAACACAGCTTGGGCTGAAAGAATGAGCTATTCTGTGGCAATCAGAGCAGAGGAATTGATTGTCCACCCCTGATGTGTCTGTAAAATCCGTCTGGAACGCTCTGCCCTTGTTCCAGCACACAAAAGTGAACGAGGTAGAGAAAAAGAGAGGTGGGGAAATGTTGTTTGAGTGAAGGGTGTGTGAAAGCTCTTTCTCTCTATACTGCTCTTTTGGCTGCTATGCCCTGTTGTACCACATCAAACTGATCTCAAATCAGTGCCCAGCCTGTTTCTGAAGCTTGTACAGCAGGGAAACAGTGGGAGGAATGTAAGCATTTGGCCTGGCTCCAGTCTACAGAGCCTGGGGCACACAAGGCCCAGTTGCTGTCACATCTTCATATCGACTCCACAAGAGCAGACAGTACATGAGCGCATCCACCACTGCTATGCAAACTCCCACAGAGAGACTTCATGTTATGTTTGTTAATTAATGGTTGTGACGGTTCCCGTTATTTGAATTTGGGTGAATTGTGATTTGCAGCTCCGCCTACGACTCACCTCAATTTGCAGTCCATTGCCTACACCTGCCGCTGTGGTTCAGACGCTCCTTTAAAGGAGATACTGCCAGAGACAAAGGAGTCTTGGACTTGGGATAATGGGTTGTGTTTGGTTTGATTTGTATTGTTTTGAGCACTTTTACATGGCTACAACAGCACATTACACCAGCAGCCAGGCACCCCGCTTTACACACTGATGATGCTGACGTTTTCAGAAATATTATCTTTTCTGTTGTGTTTTGTTCTATTATAGTGATTTACTTTTGAGCTTAATAAAGCCTTTTCCTATTGAGCCTTATGCTTTCGTGTGTCCCTCCTTT
>NW_015641030.1:634289-663354 GCF_001515625.1 Sinocyclocheilus rhinocerous | reverse complement strand
GTGCATATTTGTCTCCTGATTCAGATGAGCCAACTTTTTCAATGGAGAAACCAATATTATGGATAGAGGACTCTGAATTTGTTTATTACAAACACTTCACAAGGTGTGGATTATTGTGATGTTTTTAATCAGCTGTTTGGACTCTCATTCTGACGGCACCCATTCACTGCAAAGGATTCATTGGTGAGCAAGAGTTGTAATGCTAAATTTATCCAAATCTGATTCAATGAGGAAACAAACTCATGTACATCTTGGATGGCCTGGTGATGAGTACATTTTCAGCAGACTTTCATTTTTTGGTGAACTATTCCTTTCACTGAAAGACTACATTACTACCACAGTACTATTTAAATGAACTACATTAACTGATGTATAAAATCTATCATTTTATATTTATACTATTTAAAATATGTACTAGAAAAAAAATTGCCCAGTCATCTACCGAAATATTACTGTACCACATACCTGGACACTCTGTTGGGTAGTCAAAGCAGCAGTCTTTAGTCTTTAAACACTTCTCATCACAATAACACATCCCATAGACACGGTCCATCCTCCAGTCAGTAGTGGCACAGGTGAAATCTATACCTTCACAGCACCTTCCTGAGCATCCGCCTTCTGCAAACTGGTACATCCGAAAAAGAGCGGCCACCACCAGAAGAGCACTCCGGTCCAGTGACAACAACCCCATCATTTCCAAAAAGAACTCTAAAAAGTCCCTGTTAATGTCTTCGGTTCCTCTTGAAGTCAGTGCCACATGTCTCATTCCTGGAGAGGAAATGAATCTGTCACAGGTGAAGTCATGCTTGTCGGAGGAATCCTTGTGACCTGGAATTCCTGTGACCAAACAACTCTTCTGTTTGCACAGAGAAAAACACAGCTTGGGCTGAAAGAATGAGCTATTCTGTGGCAATCAGAGCAGAGGAATTGATTGTCCACCCCTGATGTGTCTGTAAAATCCGTCTGGAACGCTCTGCCCTTGTTCCAGCACACAAAAGTGAACGAGGTAGAGAAAAAGAGAGGTGGGGAAATGTTGTTTGAGTGAAGGGTGTGTGAAAGCTCTTTCTCTCTATACTGCTCTTTTGGCTGCTATGCCCTGTTGTACCACATCAAACTGATCTCAAATCAGTGCCCAGCCTGTTTCTGAAGCTTGTACAGCAGGGAAACAGTGGGAGGAATGTAAGCATTTGGCCTGGCTCCAGTCTACAGAGCCTGGGGCACACAAGGCCCAGTTGCTGTCACATCTTCATATCGACTCCACAAGAGCAGACAGTACATGAGCGCATCCACCACTGCTATGCAAACTCCCACAGAGAGACTTCATGTTATGTTTGTTAATTAATGGTTGTGACGGTTCCCGTTATTTGAATTTGGGTGAATTGTGATTTGCAGCTCCGCCTACGACTCACCTCAATTTGCAGTCCATTGCCTACAGCTGCCGCTGTGGTTCAGACGCTCCTTTAAAGGAGATACTGGCAGAGACAAAGGAGTCTTGGACTTGGGATAATGGGTTGTGTTTGGTTTGATTTGTATTGTTTTGAGCACTTTTACATGGCTACAACAGCACATTACACCAGCAGCCAGGCACCCCGCTTTACACACTGATGATGCTGACGTTTTCAGAAATATTATCTTTTCTGTTGTGTTTTGTTCTATTATAGTGATTTACTTTTGAGCTTAATAAAAGCCTTTCCTATTTGAGCCTATGCTTTCGTGTGTCCCTCCTTTTGTTGCTTCCCTTCGAGCCAGGGGTTGTAACAATGGTGGTATGTCTGCGACATTTCCTCTTTGGAGTGATGGAAATGTGATTAAGTGAGAGAATTAGGTTACTGAATTAGTACTTATCTAATCAGTATACAACCATAACTCAATCAAAGTCAGGATCTACGTGTGGGTTGATTTACAACACACTGAAAAGTTCAAAGTCCACATATAAACCAGTTTAAAATCAAAGCAATGGAGTTTGCTCTTTGGGTTTGAGACTTTAGTCTTTGCAACTTTAGGGATCTTACCAATTCACGAACAGTTTGTAACTCTCCAAAGAGAAAGGATCACTTGAAATCGCATCATATGACCCCTTTAAGAATATATATATATATATATATGTATATAAGTTTTTTTTCCTAACCTTAAACTTTCAGAAAGTAGTGTACAACTTAAAATTTAAAAAAATATTAAGAAGGATATTATAAAGATGTTATTTTCAAAATTATATAATTTTATTCTAATAAAACTGAATCTAATTAGCTGTCATTGCACTAAATCCAAAACAAATTTTTAACATACTTTTTGGTAAATATTTGCTTTTTTATTCATTTGCAGCATATATTTTCTCCATATTAGAGTAATATATTAAAATAATGTATTTTATTTTCATTCAGATTTATTTGAAAGTGTTTTGTAATAAATACATTTAAAAAATCAGTCTTTTCAAAATCTCTCTTAAGTTTCCATGGCATTTTATCATGATCTCTACAAGTTCTCAAACTCTATCTCAATCTATGTATCTCTTCTTTTAATGTGATGTTATAATATCACATTATCTATAATGAATGAGCATTTATTCAGGTTTCCAGAACTTCCTCTTCACTCGGTTTCCATCTGTTACAGTCTGATGGCTTGTTGATAGAGTGACTCAGCTCTTGGTTATGTAGAGAGTATCCATGCAGACACCTGCTTCTGTTTGTCTAAGGTGCAGGTGTGCTCTCATTGTTGACAATGGACAGAACAGACAGTCTGTTTGTCATGCTGAACCAGAGAGAGAGGAAAACTGTACTCTGTGACAGAATAAAATCGGAACAACATTAGTTCAGCTATTTTTAAAGACATATTAGTGGACCAGTGACCCCTGCTGTCTCGCATCAGTCGACTGTGAAACCTGTTTCTTCAGAATCTAGAGTTCCAGTGAGGTGAGGTGTTACTCATCATTAGCACATGAGGGAAGGTTGTAAAGCTACAGGATGTTCTCTGAGCCTGACCAAAAGTATAGTGGGTCAATGTCAGTATGTCCAAACTGCAACTGTTATATCATCCAAAAAAGGAATTAGACTTTCACTGCGGAAAGTGCAGGAGTAAAAGTGCGATTAAATGCATATCCTTGATTAGTGCAAGATTAATGCAAGTCTTTGATTCAGAACACATAATTCTATTTCATACGCAGATTCAGACTTTTAATGGCATTTAATCATTTTGTTTGAGTTTAAGAACAGACACTATGCAAGATCATTTCCACACACTTAAGAAAAAAAGATCATGCTCTTAGACTTTCACTGCGGAGTAGCAGGAGTAAAAGTGCGATTAAATGCATATCCTTGATTAGTGCAAGATTAATGCAAGTCTTTGATTCAGAACACATAATTCTATTTCATACGCAGATTCAGACTTTTAATGGCATTTAGTCATTTTGTTTGAGTTTAAGAACAGATACTATGCAAGATCATTTCCACACACTTAAGAAAAAAAGATCATGCTTTTGGTAAATTATAATTCTGACATAAAAAATTATGTAAAGCTTATGAAATACTAATTCATTTATGAGATTAAAAATCGAAAATTAAGACATAAATGTTGAAATTATTAGACAAAAAGTCATAATTATGACATATAAAGCTATGGAATTTATATCATCACTTAGATTCAGACTTTTAATGACATTTAATCATTTTCATTTAAGTTTAAGGACTCTTTGAAACTATGATACTATATGAAAGGTCATTTCCACCACATAAGAAAAATCATTCTTTTGATAAATCATAGTTGTGACATATAAAGTCTAAATTATATATTTAAAAAAAAAATCATAATTAAGACTTAAGTTGAAATCAAATTTTGACATCAAAATTATGACAGAAAGTTGAAATTATGAGATACTAACTCATATTTATGAGATATTAAGTCAAAATGAAGACAAGTTGTTATGAATTATGATGTATAATAATTTAAAATTGTATCTCATAATTTGAACTTAATATTCATAGTTTTGACTTTTAATGCCATAGTTTTGACTTTTTCATGATCTACATTTTCCCCCTTATGTGGCAGAAACGGGCTTCCATGAAGTATTTATATACGAGTATATATGTATATATGCTTTTTCTTTTTTTTACTGTGACAATCTCAGGACCAAAGCAAATTTAATTCAAACTATTCATATTATTTAAATGATGAAATGCCATTCACGACCTATTGAATATTCACATACAACCTATTGAATTACTGCTGAAATATGAGGTATTTTTGAGTAAAACAAGATATTCAAAAATTTGTAAAAAAAAAAGAAAAAAAAAAAAGAAAAAGAAATTGTAGGGCCAGGACCTGATTTTGTCCACATTGAATTACTGCTGAAATATGAGGTATTTTTGAGTAAAACAAGATGACAGGTGCAGGTCGAAAGAGTTGGAAAAATAAGAGGACCTGGTGATGTAAAACCAAAATTGAAAGTAATTTCAGAAGTAGAGCATGTTATTCAATTTTGATGAAAGAAGACAAACTTTTTTCTTTGGAAAAACATGCACCAGTGAATCCTTCACAATAAGATCAAAACCAAGCCTTAAGAAAGTGCTACGTGTACTGCGTTAAGCTAACTGAGACTTGTTATAGCACTTGCATATCATTGCTCTTTTGTTGATTTTGATTGCTTCCATTGTCCTCATTTGTAAGTCGCTTTGGATAAAAGCGTCTGCTAAATGACTAAATGTAAGAAAGTAAAAAGTAAAGGTCAGTTTTGATTTGTTGACTTTAAAAAAGAAAAAAATAGAGCTTTAGTTTGACATTTTATGTCTCGCTGAGCTATCTGAGAAACACAGTAAAGTCACTCTAAAAGGTCTCTTATGTTTTATACTGGACATATTAATGTCACCTGATATCAAAGTCATTCTTTGAACTGGACTTCTGTTGTTCACTCTAACCGTTCTATTGAGCTAACCTTCAAAACTCTTGCCAAATCTGGGCCTTTTGATTTGTAGATTTGGCTGTGTTTAGGTTTGGCTTGGGTACCGTCTCCATTCTCAGATTCATGAAGATAGAGGAGGACACTGTCTACTCTCTGTGAGTGAACTTACTGAAGTATATCATTACCATTAACCTGACTAGGTCGCATTCCTTTCCAGTGCACACAAACCTCATATCACTGTTGGTCATTTTATGGACCACAAAGGCCAGATATATTGTATGATAGTGGCACATCAATACTTTTCATTATTTCACTCCTTATCCAAATGTCATAAAGTTCATCCATTTAGCATTTAACCATAGCACATAACCACTAGACGACAAGTAACATTTATAAGGGCTCTAACCTGTAGGGTTTGGAAGTCAGGCTGATTTGGAGTGAGTTAAAACGAGCTGAGCTGAAATGATAAACCTCTTGTGGGCAGGTCTACAGCAGCGTTTTATTAAAGGACTCTTTGTTTACTGTTTGTTCCAGGTCATATTGATTGACTAAAGTTGAAAGCCACTGTACTCACTGAAGAAGAAAAAAAGCAAGCCATGAAGAGTGCAGCTTGTAAAGCAGCTCACTATGAAACCGTTACAGTCTTGTTGATCAAAATAAAAAGTTAAATGCAACTTTGCAGATATGAAAAAATTAGCTAAATAAGATAAATATTGTTTATATTAATAAAAAACCTCTAGAAACCTCTAATAAATAATTTAATTAATTTATATTAAAGGGTTAGTTCACTCAAAAATGAAAATTAGGCTGTGTTTTACTCAAATTGATTATTACGTTTTAAATGGTTATTTTTCTTACAAAAACGCATCGATTCGCTACAGGAGGACTTTGTTCACCCATAATTAAAATTATTAGTATTAATAATTAATCAATAAATATAAACATCACCCTCTAGAAATCATTACCATTTTAAACAAATAATAAATAATTTATTGATTCATAATAATGATGATGATAATATAAAAAAATTATAACAAATCCAAACATTAGCCTTTAAAAAAAATAAAAAATAAACTTAATAATTTTTTGTAAATTTAAATTGACTAAATTTAATGTAATTTTATTTAAATTTAACGTAAATTCAATTAACTATTAATAGTGATAATAAAAAACCTCTAAAAAATTATTTATTAATATAATTTATATACAATTTATAATTTATTCACTGAATAACAACAACGATGATAATAATAATAATATACAAACTTTACAATCATTACAATTCTAAACAAAGAAGTAATTTAATTCATTTATTAATTACTAATAATAAAAACATTTTTTTTACAAATATACATATTATTATACTGTATATCATATATCATTATATATCATTTATTATTATTATTACTATTATCATTAATAATAATAATAATAATAATAATCTGCTTCTCATTGCAGGTGGTTCCTGAAATGAACTCTTGAAGCCAAAAAGACATTATCTCTTTTCTCTCTGCCCAGAATGTGCCAACCTAGTCTTGAACCGAATCAACCTGGCCCTTTTCCTTTCGACAAAAGACACTTTGGTGTAGAATGGAGCTCTCCCACGCTCTCCAGAACAAACTGCACAAAGATGCAGCCTCCCACCATCATTAAAATACTGCTGTATCTGTAATGCACTGTATACTCTAAAATCAGCTAAAACATACAACAGCCATATGTTTGTAAATGCTACTGGCTGATATATACGTATGAAACTATCAAAACTATCAATTAAAAACATAATACACTTAAGAGTTTCATACTATTTAATAATGCAGTTCTTAACTTTTAGATAACGTTGAAACAAATTGTTTCTTTGACAAAAATATGTTTTTTTGGATATGATTATATTAACTTAAAGGCAGTACACAAAGCATAAAGTTTTTTTTATATATATGCAACAGGACTTAGAAAACATATATAAGTGCAATGTTAAGGCAGTTATTCTTGGCGAATACACTTTAAATTCAACAATCCCTGATAGTTTTACATAAGAAATATAAATGCTTGCTAGAGCCATCGTTTTCATTTTATTTCAGTTATAATATAGTGGCTGCGCTACAACACTCTGTACCTCTCAAGTTTTTCTCCTTGACTTTATTTACTCCATTTTGGCACAGTTGTGATTTCAGGAGTCGAGTGTTTCCTCTTTGGCTAATGAACTCCGATTAAGAGTCCTGCCTATTGATCTTTTTGAGTCTCTTCATCCTCTCCTGCCGGACTGTCTCTGCTTCCAGAGAGGAAATCTCTGTGAGCCTCTGAACAAAAGAGGCCGAGGCACCCAGGTGTGGATCAGGGTACGACTGGGCTGAAAAACAATTACCGGCCCACAGGCTGGTTAGACAAGAGCACAGTTTGCTTATTCAAATTTACACAGGTAATGCTCATCTCACCTCATACAAAAGACTGGGAATTTCAATAATGGCCTACAGTCTGGCGGGGGGACGTGAGGTATGTGTGTACTTAAGCGTTAAGTGAGTTAAATGTGTGTATTTTATGTTTGTGAGCTCATGAAAAACACAAGCACATGTGAAATTCATCAATGTGTGCGTTCTGAATCTGTAAACGGAGTGGAGTGAGAGATCTCACCTGTTAAACATTAAGCAAACATCGAACTAACACATGCTATGTGCTAAATGTATGGGTTATTACAAGGTAAATGACAATAAATCAGTTCTATCTGAAATCGCTGCATTTAAATGTTAGATTTAAGCTTGGAAGCTCACTTTTGTTGTTAGCACCATAAGAGAAGAGATTGTGCGCTCTGTTTTTCATCCTTAATCTGAAATGCAGAGAATAAGAACAAGAGAGAGTAAAATAAGTATACAATAAACACAATATGTATAGTCAAATACAAAAAAAAAAACACACCATAAAGTTACCTGTTTTTATAGTTTTGTGATAAACAGAGTCGTCCACTGATAGATGGGGTAAAGGCTGGTAACAGAACTGATGGAAATGAGGTTAGATAATCAGACCTGAAATTGACGTAGAGAATATATGATGTAGAGAATATTAGTAAATATTGCAGTATTTCAACAGTCTTGAAGAACTCACCCGCAAATAAGTGGTCTTGGGTCGTGTGGGCAGAGTTCTTTGCGGTGGGCAAATCTGGTTAAATTATGAGAGCGATAAACATGGAACTCCTGAAAGAGTGGATTTGTAGGGTTGTGGTTCATCAGAACATTATCTGTTTGGGAAAATAAACATATCTATGTTCTAAGGTTTCCAGAGAAAGCAAAAGAAACATCTATAAATAATAGAATCATCTAAACACTATATATAAAATAATTGCAAAAGCAATCCCTGACTAAATTTACTTAGATCTAAAGAGATGGTGATGCTGAAATTATGTGCTGCAAAAATATTCATGTAAAATTTGTGAGCGCCATCTATTGGCTACCCCACTAAAACTACCAATTACACATTTGTTCCATCTCATCAAATAATGATGACAGTATCATAATCTGAATGAATACACATGGTATTAAGATACTTTCTTTGCCCTTTTTCCCATTTGTATACTAATAATGATACAATAAATGACATAATTACTATCTTATGAATGGAAAGAGGGATAAATACTGTACCTTCAATACCATTAGTGATGTAAGTTCCATTTCGCCATCGTTTATCAAATAAGAAATGACGGTCAAAAATATCACTGTCAGACACATGGTTTTGTGAGGTACGGTTGGTCACTGCTGAGCGATTTTTGGCTAACAATGGGAGCAGTGGCCTGTGAAGTTGGAAACACACAAACAATGTAGAATAATGTCTCATATAGTGGCTTAATACATGCTGCCATTACAGAGTGTTTGTGTAGAAATACACAAGGCAACTTTAGTGACTTACAATCTCAGTGTTTGCATTGATTTCTGTGGAAGTTTTTATAAAGATAGCCTATATACCCAGACACCAAAGATGAAAAACCACACACACACACACACACACACACACACAATGTCAGCTTGTCTTAAAAACATCAAGTTGTTATTATTTTGTTAGTATACTCACACTTCAGTAATAGAGCTGACACTGTGAGGCTTTAGATCCCTTGAATCTACAACTTAAACATTAAATGTACATGTTAGTAAAGCATCTGACACGGCGGCGTTCATTGTCTGGAAACTCTTCAGCGCTGAACGTACAGATATTGAAATCGTATTGTATCCTGCTGGAGAGCCACTCATGTAATGTAAAGCACTCAGTATCCTCACCGTTCGGACTGCATGGGCATTTCTGTCTTGCTGAGAAGACATTCAGTCTGGATTGAGCAGCCGTGGAGCATCCAGACACTGGAGGACTGGAGATGTAGTTTGAAGGATAACTGGGTCGCGCGTCTGTAATGTTCTGTATTTTCAGAGGCGCTTCAGTTGGCAGTGACATCAGTTTAGGTCTAACGACGCCGGTATAAGGCTTCATCTCCACTTTCAGATGTAAGACGAACTATAATGTCATTTTAGGACGTTTAAGAAGCTTAACACTACAAGTTACGGCCATTATTTCAATGAATAAAAGTAAAAAACGGGAGCTGATTGACGTTTCCATAGTTACTACTACCAAAACCACGTGACACAGCAGACAGGATAAACGCAAAATGTTATTTAATTTCAGCTATAAAAAATAAACGTAAAAAGTACACGTGTTTATGTAAAATAACCTTTCGCAGTTTGTTGTTTTGAATTAGTTTAATTGTGTATGAATTGCCTATTGCGTATTGAATTGCTATTGAACATCACAGAAAATAGCCTATATTCATTCATTAATTTTCAATGCTAAAAACAGCACCACTGTTATTTTGTTTACGTATTTGTTTACTGTACTGCATAAAATAATGTTATGATTTTTTTAAACACGATTTACACAAGCCGTTCTAATCGTTCTATATCGAAAAAGGATGTGTAATTACAGTGTCAATCCAAGAGGTGGCGACCTTAAGGCATTTTTAACACATGCATCTGTCCCCTTAAATTATGGTAGGAACATGGATCTGCCTCGGTTCATTCATTAAGTTATTCATATAACATGTGGCTGAACATATATTAAAAACATTAGCTAACGACATTCTAAACGCTCAATATAGCCTATAAGAGAAAAATTTAATATGGCTGAATCCCATTAATAAGAACTTAAGATGTGTATGAAAAAATAAATTATATAAGTAATATGTAGCTTAGCTGCTCATAAATGAATCTGGAAATATAATGGGGTATATCTATGGATAACACATCCATTAATACATGTAGAGTAGGCTATTGAGGCTTCCAATACATAGGCTAATCATCATAAAGCCTAAGAATTTTGAGACACTGAAGCAAATGCTCTTTTGATTCATCCACTGTTTTCTAAGTTCATTAAAACTTGTTTATAATGTGAGCTGCTGGTGGAATGTTTGCATGCATAATTCATTCATGTCACAGATTCAATGATTAGATATGTAAAATGTCACTAGAAGCCCTCACATTCTGGAAACAGGCTGTTCATTCCTTTCTGTCAGATGAATGAGGGTCTCCCCCCAGCAACACTTACATTTGATCTCTTTCGGGTAGTTTTTGGAAAAATGTGGAATGAGTTTTGAAAGTTTTTCTAGGGAGGTTGAAGTTCTAGTGGTTTAGTGCCAGGACAATAACTTCTCCCCGAACATTAACAAGACCAAGGAGAAGATTGTCAACTACAGGATGCACCACAGTGATCACACATTCAGTCACATCAATTGATCTACTATTGAGAGGTTTAGCAGCATTGCACTATATCACCACTATTCACTGTGGTCTAGCTACTGGCTGCAGAAGCTTCAGAAACTGCTCTGTATCTGAACGCAAAGAACTGCAGAGGGCGACGAAGATAGTGCAGATCATTACTAGCTATGAGATATGGAGCATCTCCTGAGAAGGATATCTTAGAAAGCTCAGATCCATTCTTAAAGAGCTCTGACTCTTTTCTCCTTTGCCATCTGGTAACAGTTCTTGGCAAATAATTGTTTTCTTTCTCAGACTTCATTTGTAGTGCATGGGAACAAACAAGCAAAACCTTCACAGTTTTATGGTTTTAGGATTCAGTTTGTTTATACTTCGGTTGGTTTCCATATAAATCTTGATATCCCTATTACAAAATAAAATAATTAAGAGGTTTAACGTTTCATTTTCAGATGCACTTTTCTTGTACTCATTGCTATTTTTACATAATATATTTTTTTATGTCTGGCTTTTATTATGTAGCTAAACATAAACCTTTGTATTGCTTTTCAACAGCCTATTAATAGCCTACATTTCCCCTTTTTGTAGAAACAGCTTTGTATTGTATTTCTCCTTTTCAGTGTTTACCACTGAGAAATCTCTATCTAACATTCTGTGGGCTCCTAAAACAACGCATTGAACTACTTTCTTCAAGCAAAGCACAAATCATATAACATCCAATTATATGCACTGATATAACATATTAATTGAAACATCCACCTAAGCATTAAAAATACAACCACAACTACTTATTAGTCAGACAGGGTTATAACACATCCCAAACGTCCACAGCTGAGCCAAGTAGATGTAAATTTCAATCAGGCATCTGGGCCAATCACTCGGTCGGGTCCTGTGGAGAGGGGCTGGTTTAAATAGAGAGCGAGCAGCAGATCAGTCAGGAGTCTGTCTCTATCTCGCTCACAGAGCAGTGGCGCACTGGCAGCTATTGCGAGCATTCGTGCCGGGATACGATAGGTCGCTGGCGGGGAGACTCGTCTGTGTTGTAGCGTTAAATTAGTGCTTTTATTTGTGATGCCCGTATTCTGAAAGTTTGATGCGTTATATTGTTGATTTGTGTATAGGCTTTTATATATGTATATTAGTAGTTGTATGACAGTTGGGGTTAATTGGATGTTCAACCCATAATTAGGCGCATAGTTAAATAATAAATTATATGCTAATGGTAGCAGCACAACAGCAAAACTCAGGTTGATTAGTCATTTAGGTGTAACTGGACATTGTGAGACGTTCATCTTTATTTAAAACAAAGTCACAGCGCGGCATTAAACATGATGATGAACATTGTCGTGGAGTTTTTCGTGGTCATGCTCAAAGTTCTCTGGGCCATCGTGATGGCCGGACTGAAGTGGCTCATACGGCCGAAGGAGAAGAGCGTAGCGGGACAGGTGTGCGTGATCACCGGGGCGGGCGGCGGACTCGGGCGGCTCTTCGCTAAAGAGTTCGCCCGGCGCCGGGCTACACTGGTGCTGTGGGACATCAACAGCCACAGCAATGAGGAAACTGTGGAGATGGTGCGACAGATCTACAGAGAGCAAGATGACAACTCGATGGCTAAAGAGGGTAAATGGGATGATTTCATATTTCTATTTACCTGAACTTACATGTTTATCATATTTAAAATTAATTGGTCTATTGTGTTTAGTCCAGGTAGCTTTATGTCTTTGTAGGTATTAAATCTTGTTTTGTGTATAGTCCTTGAATGATTGATGTATAAAGAAGATATGACTCATACAATTTCTTTGTTTAAATGTCCAAGAACTAGTATGCAAAATTGATTTTAATGTTTTTCCCTTATTGGCAATAATAACTAAATAATAACACATGACCAAAACATCAAACAACACATGTGAAAACATTTTCTACACTGATTTTTAAAAAAATGAAATGTTATATTTTATTATAACAGTATAAAAATAAAATCTATTATAACTATTATTATTATTGCCATTAAGTTGCTGCACTCCGGGTGGTCAAATTTATTTTTACATTTTTTTTTATTTTTTTTATTGTTATTTTAAAATGCTACATATTTCTCACTTGAGAATGAATGGCTGTAAAAGTTGTGTAATTATGCAAACACTCTTTATTAATTAAATAAGTTTGTTTACCTGTGAACACCATTGTTTTGTTTTATGTAAAACCTCAGGTGTTTTATGGGGATATTCATTAGAGACCCACCAGTTAGTAGATATTGACCAACCGATTATTGGTCTATCTATATAAATTAGGCCATAGTCTTACCTATTGTTGCAATTATCTTAGTTGGCTCCATGGCAGAGATTTTTCACCAAATGCCTAATGTAAAGCAGATTCAAACTCCGAATCAGTTAATTAAAAAAATAAATAAATAAAATAAATCCCTCTCACTGCTTTAGCATGCAAAATTTAGTTTGTTTTGATCATGCGTCCTTTATCATGTACTGTTTACCTGATGACAGTCACATGGCCAAAACCTATTAAAATTTGCAAGCTTGCAAGCAGTGTGAGGGATTCTTTTTTTTAGATTATTTGCTTCCTACACAACTGCTTATATTTCTCAGAAAGTTTTTTTTCCTTTTTTTTTTTTTTTTTTTTTTTAAAACTCTTAATCAATGAAACTGAATCAAATGAAGCTTGAGTTTTGTGGTTCTCGACATCTCAGATAATGATCTAATGTGGTTTTCAAAGGAGCTGTTGGTGGCGTGGAAGAGGTCCCTCCGTTCCAGCCGCAGGTGTATACATACGTGGTTGATGTGGGCAAGAGGGAGAGTGTGTACTCCACAGCAGAGAAAGTGCGCAGGGAGGTCGGTGAAGTGGAATTGTTGATCAACAACGCTGGTGTTGTATCCGGCCACCACCTGCTGGAGTGCCCTGATGAGCTGATCGAGAGGACCATGGTTGTGAACTGCCATGCACACTTCTGGGTGAGTCTCATTTAACTCTGAAACTACACAACTATATACAGCAATATCTGATGTAACAGTGTAACCAGTCAATATGCATGCATCATAAAGAAAGTATAGAGCTCTTTTAAAGTGGGACAACGCAGGGAAATGCCCTCTTTTAGTGATTGTGCTATATCACATGATGCCACTGTCCATGAGCCCATCTGTTCAGCACATACTCCTTTCTCTTCTCTGGTATTTGCACTTGAGCCAAGTTGGAAAGCAAACCTCTTTTGCTCCATGCATGTTCATAATAAGCCAGAGTGGAGTTTTAAATTTTGACTTCTATACTCAATGTTTATTCTTTCAAAATCAATTACATCAAGCACTTAGAAGCTCAGTCGTTAAATCCGTCTGGTGTCGTTGAGTGCAAACAAATGTGTCTGTCGTTTGAGATGCCCCCCCTCTTAAAACACACCAATAAGTGTTGCATATTCCTCATGTAATCACTCCAGTCTCATCTGTCTTGCCCTTTCCTTCTTAGTCTGTTATCCATTTGCTTTCATTCATTCCTTTGTTTTTTGGCAGCCAGAATTAATATTTACGCCTCAGTCTGGATGTTCTGCTGAAGTAGACATCCACAGGCTGTGAGATTATGAGGATCTGGCATGTGTTCAGTAAGAATATCAGTACAGGAGCTGATCTAGGATCAGATTACCCTCCCTGACTTCATCAAGTCAGTCCCTGTGAGTTCTAACATCAGAACTGATCTTAAAACCATGCTTCCACTCAGAGAGGTTTTTTATTTACATGCCCCCTGCCGTTTCAACTTAGTCCTCTCCAAAGCTCCTAGATCTGCGGAAATAAACAAGCTATGAGCAAGAGAACTCCAGCAGGGGGTTTTAGTAAGATCACCAGGAACAATCTGCTCTGCCTTGGTTTGTTAATTTAAAGCCCATTGAAGAGCACATCCTGCCTGGGGAAGTACCATTTGGGCGAGTCCATTCTCACTTGGCCTCACTAATTAACCTCTTGCCAGTAAATGCGTAAACGGCCTGTCTGTAGTTTGCATTGTCTTACTGAGACCACCTTATGGGATGAGCTGTAATGGGACAGTTTGTTTTAAATCATGCTGCTAAAGTCACGTTGAGGTGGATTGTGGATGTTTTTTTTTTCCTTCACGTGTCTGTTGGGGATTTTTATATTTCATTGATTTGTGAGACAGAATGGTTAATGTTTTTTGGAGAGGTGAGGGTTGATATCATCCCAAACTGCCTGGAAAATAAATATATTGATGGCTTTTTACTTGTTGACTTTTTGATGTTCTTAGGGTGTTATGATATCACATTACATTACTTTTTTTTTTTTTTTTTTTTACATTGGCAGATATGTGAATGAATGCTGGAAGTCCTTCTAATGAAGCATGAAAATGCTTGGCCACAAACTGAGCTTTAGTGTACACCATGTTCTTTGCTATCTATATTTTCATTTTTTTAACTTGTGAAGTTGTTCAGTGTAAGCCACAGTGGTGCTGTAGCAGATGCACTTGTTAGAGCTGGGATTCTCATTAAGGTTTTGGTTGTGTTTGCTTAAGCTTTATGCAGCGCATGGTTCCTTGTGGGGGTTTAAGATGAAAGCAGAGCTTAATCATTAAGGACAGGCAAGGAATACCGAGTGGAGGTTGTGGTCATTAAAGCCACAAGCCAGCTGAACAGAAATGCACCAACACTGCTTTTCCTCTTTCTTTCTTACACAAACATGTTCTCTTAATTGGTTGCTGCTTGCATGTGGTTCGTGACACAAGACTTCCCTTTTTCCCTTCTTCTTTTGTCTTCCCGTTAACTGTGTTGGCTTTTTTTGTACAGATATTATATTTGAAATATGCATTTACAAGGTTTAGCACTGTCACTTAAATTAAAGGGCCTGAGACAAACATTTTTATGGGTGGGGGTCCTCCCTCCCCCGGACCCAATAAGTGGGCTATTATAGGACTCTGAACTCCAGTCTCTCTCAGATGATGGCCCTGGTGGTCATTTATTTACCTATTTGTATTTATTTATTTTTCATCTTAATTGACTTTTTTTTTTTTTGTGTGTGTGTGTGTTTTTCGAGCATGGTTGGGCACACTTTAAAAATGTAGGTGTTTTATGTATTTTTAATTATTGCAATTTTCAAAAGTAAAAAAAAAAAATCTAAGTTTTGTGTCCTTTTTAAAATTTTTAAATGTGTATTTGATATTTTAATAATACTGATTGTGTACAACATGCTTAATATGTCCTGGCCAAGCTATTTTAATTGCATATGTGACAATATAGGCAAGAAAACTTATTAAGCCATTTCATGGTCTTTAATCTCTCCATAATGTGCTAATATGGCATTCAGGTCCATTACTTTCCCATGCTAGTGGGAGAATAAATTGCAAAAGCTGTTGCGTGTTTTTTGTGTTTTTGTTTTAATGCATTTCAGATATTTGTTTGTTCCATTAACTGTTTGGTATTTTTCCAAGTTAAAGCTACTGCCTTCCAAATCCTTAATTTCATCACATTTTTCTTTCCTCTGGCCATAAGTGATGTTTCTTAAGCCTGTCTTCACAACAGGTCCATATCATCCTCTTAAAGAGTCTCAAACATGACCTGGCAGCCGGTTCAGCATCTTGATTTCAACGGTCCGCTGTGTTTCCAAACTCTTAAGGCAGGAAGGGTAAACTCCAGATGGACATCATCTTTATTTTGTTGGATAGCATGGTGGGAATGCAACAAAACTGGAGGAGCCAACAAGGAAGTGAGGCCATTAACTCAGAGCAGTGCTCTTCCAGGCTGAGGCCCTCCACTCTTTCCATACTTACAGCTGCATTTTAGTCCCAGGACCAGCGAGTTCTCCGCTGAGCCCTTTCAGATCGAATAGCCCATCGGAGTAGCACTGTGGCGGACTGACTGGTACTTGGCGAAGTAAAAGTTTAAGTGATGCAAATGACCAGATTTAGTGCCTAGTCAGATTTTGGAGTGCTGAATGGAGTAAGCTTCCTCCTTCCTCTCTGATGGTGACCCCATAATAGGCGATATGTGACCAGTGCATTCCACACCTGGGTGCAGTGGTGTCCGTGAAAGCTTCCTAGTTGCTAAGTGAGCGTGGCTGAAGCAACAGACTCAGGGCTGTCTCTAGAGAAAAGCATCAAGGGAAAGAGAGTCTTGTACACAAGCTTGCTGGTAATGGGGAGCTGCTGCCTGACCCACTTATGTGACAATTGCTTTCTTGTCTAGGGATCAGCTTGACAAGATGCCAAACGACAGGAGCCAAGTTCTCCAGCCCACATTCCTGCTAGACCAGGAGAAAGGGAGCAGCCAGGCAGAAGGGTCTTACTTGAGTAGTTTTAGATGGTCTTGCTCAAGGCCAATGCACCTGTACCCGTTATTTGACTTGGGGCGGCTTATATTTGCAGAGCTCCTGGCCAACAACAGCTTAATTTGGATTATCTGAGTAAGGTTAAACCACTTCCGAGTTCATTTTGATTCCATAGATCCGTCCCCAATTTTAATGAGACATTGGCAATACAGTAACAGCATATCAATTAGCCCTCACTTCATTTTCTCTGGGCGTTCAGTCTGAGGGCTGTACATCAATCTGGCCAATGCTTTGCTACATTTCTCTGGTCGGTCCACTTTTTTTTAAGTACCGGCCATCTGGGCTTTTCTGTGTGACAATATTTGTGCATATTCCTATTGGTCAAACATTAGCACTAATCCAGGCTGACACAGCAGCTGTGAAGAGCTTTGTGAGGAGCGATGCACTTGAGCTTGTATCAATTAGAGAGCACAACAGGCATAGAACCACTGCAAGGGCCAAGGAAGCTCTCTGCTGTTGGAAGTTAATTTAGCGTAAACTCAGGCGCTGAGAAGCAATTACGGAAGCTATGAATTAAGACATGAACTTCTGTTCAGTTTCACACATTTTGTGTCTGAGAGGTCAGCAAGGCCATGCCCACATCAGTGGTGGCCCCCTCATTCCATAGCTGAGTGGGTATTTACAAAGGCTCTTAGCCATTTCTGCTCATTTGTGCAAGTTCAGAGGTTATGGGTTGATAGACTATTGGTCAAGGGCCTGTGTTGTTAATGATGGGTTCGATTTGGTCAAGCCCAGCTACTTGACCAAAATCAAACCCAACATTACCAGCTTAGCTGACCAGTTAAACGTAACACTAGTCAAGTAGCTAGACTGGTAATGTTGGGTTTGATTTTGGTCAAGTACTGAAGCTGGATGGGTATTGCTGGTTTAATTGGTAACATTGGATTGATCACCAGACCAAAACCAAACCCAACATTACCAACATAGCTGCTTGACCAGTCAAACTCCGCATTAGTCATGTAGACTGGTAATGTTGAGTTTGATTTTGGTCAAGTTATGTAGCTGGGTGGGTAATGCTGGTTTAATTGGTAACATTGGGTTGATTTATTACCAGTTACTTCACCAAAATCAAACCCAACATTACCAGCGAGTGTTTGCTAATTCAAGGTAAATGTAGATTGAATGTATGGTATGACTTAAATGGTGTCCTTTCCAATGACTCAATGTAATGCCTTCCCATGTTAACAACTGTCTCCATTTCTGTACATCACATTTTCATTGATGGCTTTGATTACATTGCGCTATTTGAAAGGCTTCAAGTTCTGCAGCAGGAGTAAGTATTTCACCACTTGATGCAAGAGTAGACTTTTGATTGCGTGATTCGTGACTTTCTCATTGGAAGCAGCACATAGTCCAAACTTTCCAAATCAAATTTTAATACTGTAGATTGCAGTGTTTGGAAGATGTTAGCATTATGTGCACCACAGGCCCAATCTATCCTAATGCTTCATTTGCACGCATACTTACCATCAGTTTGGCATGCAAGGCACGAGTACAGCTTCAAACTGGTCCAAGTCTGCTCCCTTGAAGGAACCCCCCCAACACAATGAGATGAATATTAAGAGCAATTTTACACTTAATGCGCTGGAAAAATACACAGTTTACTGTTAACGTCAGGAATTAAATGCGTAGCATGTGGACCGCAGTGCTCAATCGCACGACTGGCCTGCCTCATGGAAGTGAAGTCAGTGGAAGTGAATTTGAGAGATTCCAGTGCCATATTTCAACAACATGTCAAGCTGACGTGTTAGGACGGCTGGCAGAGGTGCGAACCGCGCACAAAACCATGCAAGATGGTACCATTCTCAAGCGTGGCCAAGGTCCATTACTGTTGGGCTTGTTTATAAATGGTGATATCATTGAAGGCCTCTGGAAGGGGCTCTGTTGTTTTTGGCTCTCACAAGTTTTTTTTCTTTTTCATAGCATGTTTCGTGTTCCATTGAGGATTGACTATAAAGCCACAGGCGGTTCTGTGGGGCTTGTACAGCAAGTCTTCTCTAAGAAAGCCGTAAATGGATGACGCCGGTCATGTTTTTCATCATTATTGTGTCCACCTCCTCACTTCCCCTGGGTCTGAAGAGAATGGAAGATGAGGCATGTGTGGTGTGTGTTTTTTTTTTTTTTGTTTTTTTTTAATTCACTCGGTCTTTTGTCCAGCCAGGATCAGGCGAAAGTGTACGATGACACTGATTCATTGCATGAAAGAAACCGTCAATAATAGCCAGACAGGATGTCAGAGCAGCTGAAAACAGTTAACAAATCTAGCCCAGCAGATTTTAGTTAGTACCAGCTAACTACAAGTCAAGTTGTTTTGTTCATTTTCTACATTTTAAACCTAGCTTAAAAGTGTAGTTCACCCCAAAATCAAAATGTCATTTCCTTTAACTCGTGTCATTTCAAACTTCAATTAATTGTTGTTTTCAGTTGGCAATTTTCAGTATGGTTTACCTAAAAGATTCATTCTGATCTGGTTTACAAATTCAACTCCTTGACTCATAAATGATGATTTTTCACGTGAACTATTCCTTTAATCGTTCCAATGCTAATGCTTGATCCAGGCTAAAAAGGTGGTGTTTGTTTCCCGTCTTTGTTGACCTACAGCCGTATTGTAGTGACAGTGGTGAGTGAGTACGCTGCTCGGGCTTTGTGCGCTTGATACTGAGATGCCACTCTTGGGACCAACTCGTTGTGGGAAAAGAGGAAACCACAGACAAACCACTTGTTGTGAATTTGCAAGTGGTCTTTTCACCATTTTAATAAGCCATTTCAGACCAATACCAAACCACTCGAAGGTCTGGAGCAATACTTCATCCATTCAAGTAGTCTGTTTTTCATCCAAGTTAAACTTCCATGTCAGAAATGACAATTTTTCGATCTACCAAAACAAATTGAGCTGTACATAAATTAATCTCCTAAGTGCAAGTGGAAAGCAAGCTCCCTGTAAATGGCCTTTAAGACTGTAATGGAATTGTGTTTCTAAACTCCCCCAGCAGGATGAGGGTTTAGTCTCCGTGAATTATTAGTCAGGGAGGAGGGGAAAAAAACGGATCAAAGGGCTTTGGCAGAGACGGACAGCATCAGCAAAATAACTGTCTTTGTTCCCCCCCCTCTCTCTCTCTCTCTTCCTCTTCCAGACCACCAAGGCATTTCTTCCCAAGATGCTAGAGATGAACCATGGCCACATTGTGACAGTTGCCAGTTCACTGGGCCTTTTCAGCACAGCTGGTGTGGAGGTCAGTACATTGCATCCATCACATAAATCTATTGGCACACTGAAAAAGAGAGTGTGTTTGGAGAGTCTCGGCACGTTGACTCGCCATGGCATGGAAATTCGGTGCGGCGCACAGCACGCAATTAAGGAGCACGTTAATGCCAAAAGATGCTCAATGGTTTCACTGGGCCTACCTGCTGCAGAGGCAAATTCCCCATGATTCACTGGGGTTAATATTGGTGCTGTCAAACAATTAATTGCAATTAATCGCATCCAAAATAAATGTTTTTGTATACATAATATGTGTGTGTACTGTGTATATTTATTATGTATATATAAATACACACACAAGCATGTATATATTTTAGAAAAATGTTACGTTTATATATTTAATTAACATAAATAACGTAAACAAAAACTTTTATTTTGGATGCGATTAATCGTTTGACAGCACTAGAAAAAAACAGACTGGTTTAACAGTTTCCTGCACCTAAAGAGTTACTTTTAGTCCATTAAACCAGCCTGTGTTTGAGGGATCTCTAGTACATGTACAATCCTCTTCTTTCACTGCTGTCCAAACTGGTGTCATTTTCCCAGCAGTCTTTTGGGGAAACGTTACCTTTTTTGTTTTGTTAGCTGTACGTGCACTTCTATTTTACAAGCCCTCATCTTTACTCTCACTTCAAAGGGTCCCAAAAGCCCTGTCACACTGTCTGACCTATTATGTTTCCTTGAATGTGACTCTTTATGGTTCGCATTATTGGAGTGACTCAAGCCTCTGTGAGCCCCTTTATTCCAGAGTGTTTATCTACACGCATCTGTGTTTGCCCACTCCATTCTGAAGATCCCATCCACTGCGAACCACATCAAAACCCTCCCGCTCGGCTCTACCTATACTCCATACACGACAGAAGAATGCTAATGAAACCGTAGATCCCAGCGCTCCCGCGCTATTAGAGGAAAACCGCCTCGGGAAGCTTGACTAAACACCGTTTCCTCTCGGTTTCAGGATTATTGTGCTAGCAAGTTCGGTGCCATCGGCTTCCACGAGTCCCTGAGCCACGAAATCAAGGCTTCGGAGAAGGACGGTATCAAGATGACGCTGGTGTGTCCTTACCTGGTGGACACGGGCATGTTCAGAGGATGCAGAATAAGGTAAGAAAAGAGCCGTCCAAATGTCACGATTAGGTTTCAGATGGCCACTAAAAGAGCGAACGACACAATGCGTATCTAGTTCGAGTAGACATTGCTTAACAACAGTCAGGGTAGCTTTGCTTGTGGCCTCTCATGTCACTGTCAGCTTGGGTTTTCATGTGCACAATAGGGGCTTCCACTTGAATAGAAGGTGCATGTTGGATCTGTTTCCACTCAATAATGACTTGCTCTGACTGGCAAAGCACTTTGGGCTGACTTTATTAAACAAAGACGACTCTTAATCATCATGTTTTCTCCTTCTCTCCCTTCCTGGGCGGTCAGGAAAGAGATCGAGCCATTTCTCCCTCCATTGAGACCAGAGTTCTGTGTGAAACAGGCCATGAGGGCCATCCTGACAGACCAGCCCATGATCTGTACGCCTCGCATTGTTTATATGGTCAACTTTATGAAAAGGTGCGTTTGAATGGTCCTAAAACCGGACTTTGAAATGCCTCCAGATGGTCCGAGCAAGCGGAAGTAACGTTCTCCCGTTTGTTTTGGGTTTTACAGCATTTTGCCCTTCGAAGCAATCGTGTGCATGTACCGGTTCCTGGGTGCGGATAAGTGCATGTACCCTTTCCTGGCTCAGAGGAAAGAGGCGATGAACAACAACGAGGCCAAGAACGGGATCTAGAGGGCGCCGTTTCTAACCCACAAGGGATGAGGAGAAGACCACTGAGAGGGCAGAAGGAAGTGAAAAGACTGCGTTTAGACTGGAGCACTTGCATTTGGCAGATGCAAAGGTTTACCATATTGTTCCTCTGGAACAAAGAAAGCTGTGTACTACACTAAGGATTTATTTGTTGATTTATGTTTTGTGTCTTTTTTAAGGTTTGCTTAATGAAACCATCCATCTATATACTGTCAATAGTTTTGAAATCATACATGCAATTAACTATTTACGTAATGTAGTCACCAGCATTATCTAGCGTCTTTGTGAAACTATACAGTATGTTACTGTATGAACAGTAAATGCTTGTCACTTTTTTGTTTTGTTTGTGTGTAGACATGCACTGTATTTACTTTCCTCTACACTGCCAACATTATCTACACCGTTCAGTGTGGCACCATGCCACTCCGTTCCCCAATCAGATCCATTTAAAGGCAGCGGCAGGAGATCAAGTGTCCAGTTATGAACCATGTGATGTTTTATAAGAAATATTTTGCATTGTTCCCCCCACATTTCTCTTTGTTGACGTCATGAGAAGTACAAGTGGGTAAAACGCTGGTCTGTTTCCAGCTGCTGTGGGAAGGGAGTGTGTTATTACTCTGTAATCTACAAACTTATGGTATTTTGTATATGGAAATGTATGAGAGTTCGTCAGTTGGAAGGGATGGCCTGGTTTTCCTGTCACTGAACACTATATTTAGTTTTACTCGGCCTACTTTGAATTTATGAATTAACTGAAAATAATAGTTTTTATTTTGGTTACAGACCTATCTTTTCTTTTTTTTTTATAATGGATTCATCATGCATTTTATGTCAATTACCAGTTTCAGTCAATAACAATATGAATATGATGCATTTTTGTTGTACACACACACACACATTTGTTCATTTAATGTTTTTCCTTTTTGTGTATTTAAACCTGGACCATTTGAAATGTTTTCACAGATGTATGTTTAGGCAAAAAAAAAAGACCGAACACATGAGTTTAAACTACATTCCAATAGGCGTCCTTCACCGACTGTGATGAGCCTAAAATCTCTACCTCTTCATTTTTGCCATTTGTTAACAGTATGACATACTCTTTTTGTAACTTTCCTAAAGAGTGCTCTATAGAAGAGCGCACAACATGGTTC
The DNA here is from genome assembly GCF_001515625.1 of Sinocyclocheilus rhinocerous. Lineage (NCBI taxonomy): Eukaryota > Metazoa > Chordata > Actinopteri > Cypriniformes > Cyprinidae > Sinocyclocheilus > Sinocyclocheilus rhinocerous. The sequence goes on along the minus strand of NW_015641030.1, from coordinate 640,191 downwards.
CAATGTTTAGTGTCTCTACCTAACTTAAATTAATAAAATGATTTAGATTATTTGTTGGTTTTTGTGTATTAGTCATAACCTCAGCGTCTCTTCATAAGCATGACTCTCAGCAACAGCAAATGCCAGAAATTCCTGAGCACAGAACTTGGTGCAGAAAGCTTAGGTTTTAGTATTTGCCAGCTTTTCTAGTAATTAAATTCCTGAGTGCATCCCTTTAATAACTTCCACAGGAGCAAGTGACTTGACATACTGGAAGTGAAAGCTCACAGAGGGGAACTACACCTACTGTACTCACAGACAGAAGCGTTATTGTTCATCACACAGCATATGGGTGGGAATTTGGGGGAGTATTAGTAAGCACTAGATTGGTTTGACTCATGTTCCATTCAAGTCAAAAATGCTTGTTATCTTTAGTTGTAAAAGTGATTGAGAAGTGAGTTTACTTAAAGGGGAAATGTATCAGAGGAATTGCTAAGCTTGTGAATGACAATGCCTCATCATACAGTTCAACAACAGCTGGAGAGTGTTTCATAAGAGATGAACTGAAATGCAATTTTGAAAGGTTAGCAATGTCAAAAAAACTGTGAATTGCTTACGAGTTATTTTCCAAATACAGACCTATTACATGTTGAGTGGGTGTAGGCTAGTATTTTTTCAGAAAACCCATGTCATAGTAATTGTTTGAGTGAATAAGAGGGCGTGCCATTCTGAACACGATGGGGCCTCGTTTATGAAACGTTAAGTAGAAACTGTCCTGCATTTAATCTTACGATCCTTTCACAATGCATACTGTATGTGTGATTCAGAGAATGAACTACACACACAAAAACGTGTGCACGCCTCTCTTTCAAAAGTGAAATTTATAAATCACAAATTATCTTGAAATTGTGCGCAGCTGAATGGTTTCAGATCTCCATTTTGTGAGTGCCACCTAATTAATTCCATTAACATATAATAGAGCACCAGTCAACATCTAAATCCTTTACGTGAGAATGGCCAGCTGCAAGAATTGAACATTGGCGTGGATTTTAGCGTACACATAGCCTGCTCTATGAGTTTACATCCATGCATATGCACGTTTTATAAATGAGACCACAGTTTACTATTTTTTTTTTTCATAGGGTCCATTTAAGCAGAATGTATTTTTGCATTTAACTGCACTGTTTTCGATCAGTTTTAACGCGTCTTTGCTGATGATTTTTTTATTTTTATTTTTATCTTAAAATTAAAATTATTTTATTTCTGAAGGATCTGGAGTAATTGGCTGCTGAAAATTCCGCTTTGCCATCACAGCAATTACATTTTAAAATAAATTAAAATAGAAAAACTGTTTTTATTTTAAATGGTAATAATATTTCACAATATTATTGTATTTTTGATCAAACCATGCGGCCTTGGTGAGCAGAAGAGATTTTGTGAAGTTATCATTTTAATCTAATATTATTTTGATGAATTGTAGTAAAACCAGTTTGGGACCGGCAAACATAATAAAGTATAATAGTATACCCACAACAATTAAAAAACAAAAAAACATAGCCTACATAAATGTCTTGTCCCCATTTTGTAATTGATAGATAACACAACTGAGATTTCAATTATATCTAGACCACTGAACTAGGAAATGTTTCCATTTTAGAAATCTTGTCGCCTTATCATAGAGGTCAGTTATTCACAAACCCATAGCAACAGGCACTGCAGACATACAGCTCTTTGGGCAGCCAATGGTTCCCAAGTGCTGAAAAGCACTGATCTCAAAGCAACTGACGTCAGTAGCCAGCAGTGGAGGTGTTTGAGTCAGGCTAATTGGCCTGACTGATGGTCCGTACTAAAAGATTAGTGTAATACAGAGACAAAGAAATATTGACACCTCAAAACTCCCGCAGCTATGGTAATTGGTGAGATAGGATCAGTCAACTGAAGCAACTCCCCACTAAGAAAATAATTAAGCTTCACAGAGCCAGAAATTCATAGCTTTGAAAACACAAGATAAAATGCTTCCCTTGCCCATACAGGATTTATTTTCCCTTTCACTCAGCAGAGTAACATAAGCACTAATTTAGCTTTAAAAGGTCGATAACACTTAATTCTGGTGGGAAAATCAATGAACTTTGTTGCCCTATAGCAAAAATGGCCAGTTAACAGCATTATATGAGTCAAACGGGACAGAGCAATTGTCATTGCCGAAGATTTTAGTAGCTTTCCACACTTGAAGGATGATCCAGTTATTCATTTAAGGTAAAAAATGATCTTGTTGCAAGGCATATCAGGGATACTGGCACATAAAACTAATAGTAACGTGCTAAATGCTTATAGGTATGTGAATATATTTAACAAATGGGAGAAAGAGGTCATTTACAAAGCCAGGCAACAAGTCAATCCATCAGCCTTCATATTGAGTTCCTTCTTCCCCAATCTGAATTCCACACTAATTGCAGCTACCTATAATTAACAGTAACAGTGAGATTAATCTGTTTCTTCATTCCCCGCCATAGGACACTCTTTCAGTCAATCCAGCACAGGAACCAGCAATCAAAAAGAAACTAGATATTTTCCTTTTCTTAAGAAATCGCAGCTTGCTTGTGCAAAACTCATTACTATAATGCTAGGATGTTGTTAGTGGTTACCTAGGTATTGCTACACACTTGCTACTGTGTTCTGATTGGTTTTTATCACATTATTGTTATTGTTAAGGTAGTCTGAGTGATTTAGCACCTTACCATACATTTACAAATGTGTTCTAATGAAAATGGTAACCACAGATTACCCATAGTTTACCATGATATTTGTATAAAACTGTGGTCATGCAAATGGTAATCAATACGCCAAAAAACGTTACTACACTATTACTATAAGACCATGGTTCATTTTCGTAAGGATTTTTAGCACATGTTGATAAAATGGTCTGAGTCATTTTAACGCATTGCTATTGCTCTAGTATTTTTTTGTAGCGCTTTGCTATTCTTTTGCTAAGGTGTTGCGAGTTTAACATATTGCATTTGCTGAGGTGTTCTGTGTGTTTTTTAGGCTAAACATTTGCTAATGCTTAATATTTTTAGCATGTTGCTACAAGTTTGATAACAAGTGCTGTTTAGCAGGTGGCAGTATACTTGCTAAGGTGTTTTTAGCACCTTGCTATCCATTTGCTAAGGTGTTCTAAGTGTTTTTAGCACATTGCTAGCCTATTCTTTTGTTAAGATGTTCTGAGTTTTTTAGCACATTGCAATTCTTATTTAGCACACTGCGAATTTAGCATTAACACATTACTGTTGTTATAGTGTTTTTTAGCATGCTGCTGTTCGTTTGCTAGGGCATTGCAAATACATTTGCTAATTTTCTGAGTGCCAGTGCTCTACATTTGCTAAATTAGGTGGGCGAAGATTTATTCTTGCAGATTTCAGTGAAATTTTGCTTAATGTGAACACACGTTTAGTAACAGACTTGTTTTTTCAATTGGTGAGCTTGATCTTGTATGGCACTGATCATTCATTCCTCTATGAATGAATGACTGTTTCCTTGGTGATACTGAATGAACTCATAGTATGGAGCTATTTTTAGACTGCTGTGTCGCAACGGTTAAAAGACTCATGGATGATCGTTCATGTGTTACTGAGCCTTAAAGTCCCTTTAGGTATGACACAGCACTATGCCATATGCTTGAGCAAATTGCCTGTGGTTTTTAATTCACACCCATGTGTTGGCAAGAAAATATGCAAACATGGTTGTCTAGCTACAAAGAACGTGATCTTAAAGGGAGAGTTCACCTAAAAATGAAAATTCTGTCATCATTTACTCATGTTCCTAACATGTATGAGTGTGTTTCTTCTGTTAAGCACAAAAGATATTTGAATAAAGTTGGTAACTAAACAGTTGACAGTAGCCATTGACTTCCATAGTGTGGGGGAAAAAAAATACTATGGGAGTCAATGGCTACCGTCAACTGTTTGGTTACCAACAATCTTCAAAATATCTTCTTTTGTGTTCAACACAAGAAACAAACTCATACAGGTTTAAACCTGGAAATATTTAGAAATGTAGGATTTTGCAAAATTAAAAACATGGAAAAACACAAGAAAGAAGACAACAGACACCAATAGTTTCAACATGAACTGATGTGATTTTACTGCATTTTAAGTAACTGACATGTCTGTTATTACACTGTATATCTTCAGGGAGAGAAAAACGCTCTTCCAGTGAGTTACCAGCTTCAGATAATTGTTCTACGACTCGATCGTTTTGAAAAGATAGCAAGTCTCTATTGATCACAGCCTCTCTTTTCTCCAGAATGCAGTCTTTAAAAGCACTCAGTTGATGTATCGAGTCAATACAACACACAACATAGGTGTAGATGTGCTGGACAAAACTGAAGGGAGAAGAAAACAATCATCAAACAGGACTAAAGAGGTGTACCTGTAGATCGCTATTCAGGGCCTCTTGGTGTTTCTGTCAAGAAGAAATTCTATTTCAAGGAACGTTATAGAAGGCAAGAGGGTTGTTTGTTCAACTGGACACTATGGATCAGCTTTATCGTAGGTGATCCTGTGCTGTTGACCTCTAGCATCAGTTTTATCCATTGGTTTGCACTCGTAGTATATGTTTTTCTTTTCCTCTGCGTATGATATTCTACAAGTCATATACATCCATATAGATAGATGAATGCTTTATGTCAGCATACACGGTAAGCTGGGGGACTATATATGAAGACAACAACTACGACTTCACAGCACTGGCATTGGTTAATCTTTAAATACTCAAGCATTATTATTCATAGACTAAAGAGAAAAGGAAAATAATAATAACCCCCCAAATAAGATACACAACTTTGTTTTCCCCAATATATATATATATATTTTTGTATACTAATGGCATGACATAAGCCTGTTTAAATCCATATCACTTGGAGGCAAGGTGAAAATAATATTCAAACATCTATCAAATGGGGAAATTTCCCTTAATTTTCAAACATTACCATGCATTACATTTTTATCATTTTTTAAGTTCACTTGCTTGCTCTTTTTAGTTAACTCTAGAGTAAATAAATGTTGTGTTAAGATAGTGTTGTCTTCACATAGACTCAAAGAATGCATTTTTTGTCATTTCATATCATGGGACACATCCACCATATTGCATGTTGACACGTGTAGAAGGATGCAGCGGCGTCGTGGGGGCTTTCGGGGGGACGGGGCGTAAGGGTGGGTTCAGCTCCTAGACGACAGCCTTTGAATCCTTGCAGTCCTGAGCAGTGGTGCCTGAGTTAGTCGGTTTGCTGTCCGTCCGCTCGGCCAGACGTTTCGCTTGTCTGCAAGACAAACAGGTTCAAATGAAGATTAATTATGATCCACCACTGCATTAAAAAAATACAAAAATAAAGTAATAATAATATAATAACATATAAATAATAATATTACACAAACTAAGTTCTGTGTAATAAAGTAGAATGACACAGGGAAAAAGTAACGAACACATGAAGAAAGGGAGGTGCAAAAAGGTATGAAAAGCCAAGACACCAGCTGAAATCTATCAGTAATTAGAAAGCAACCCTGCCCCTTGTCAGTGGAAATTAATATTAGCTGGTTCAGTCCCAACTGATGGCCTATAAAAATGTGTCTTATTACCAACGTGTCATACAAAAAACATTTCATGATGGGTAAAAGCAAAGAGCTCTCTCAAGACCTTCGCAACCTTATTGTTGCAAAACATACTGATGGCATTGGTTACAGAAGGATTTCTATATTTCTGAATGTTCCAATGAGCACTGTTGGGGCCATAATGCAGAAGTGGAAAGAACATAATTTCACCATAAATTAGAAAATAATTATCAGAAGAGTTGTCCAAGAGCCAAGGATCACTTGTGGAGAGCTTCAGAAAGACCTGGAATTAGCATGTACAATTGTTTCAAAGAAAA
>NW_015641030.1:626924-634255 GCF_001515625.1 Sinocyclocheilus rhinocerous | reverse complement strand
AAACATTTCATGATGGGTAAAAGCAAAGAGCTTTCTCAAGACCTTCGCAACCTTATTGTTGCAAAACATACTGATGGCATTGATTAGAGGAGGATTTCTATACTCCTGAATGTTCCAGTGAGCACTGTAGGGGCCATAATCCGGAAGTGGAAAGAAAATTATTTTACCATAAATGGGCCATGACCAGGTGCTCATCGCAAGATTTCTGACAGAGGAGTGAAAAGAATTATCAGAACAGTTGCCCAAGAGCCAAGGACTACTTGTGGAGGGCTTCAGAAAGACCTGGAATTAGCAGGTACAATTGTTTCAAAGAAAACAATAAGTAATACATTCAACCGCCATGGCCTGTATGCACGCTTACCATGCAAGACTCCATTGCTGAAAAAAAGCATGTTGAAGCTCGTTTAAAGTTTGCTGCACCACATTTAGACAAGCCTGTGAAATACTGGGAGAATATAGTCTGGTCAGATGAGACCAAAATTAAACTCTTTGGATGTCATAATACACACCATGTTTGGAAATCAAATGGCACTGCACATCACCCCAAAAACATCATGGTGTGGCACTGGCAAATTCATATAATTGAAGGAAGGATGAATGGAAAAATGTACAGACATAAATTAAGTTCTGTGTAATAAAATGGAATGACCCAGAGAAAAAGTATTGAACACTCTTACTGAAATGTATTTAATACTTTGTACAAAAGCCTTTGTTGGTAATGACAGCTTCAAGACGCCTCCTGTATGGAGAAACTAGTCGCATGCATTGCTCAGGTGTGATTTTGGCCCTTCCTTCCAAACAAACAGTCTTCAAATCTTGAAGGTTTTGTGGGCCTCTTCTATGAACTCTGATCTGTAGTTCTTTCCATAGATTTTCTATTGGATTCAAGTCAGGTGATTGGCTGGGCCATTCTAGCAGCTTTACTTTCTTTCTCTGAAACCAATTGAGAGTTTCCTTGGCTGTGTGTTTGGTATCATTGTCTTGCTGAAATATCCACCCTTGTTTCATCTTCATCATCCTGGTAGATGGCAGCAGATTTTTCAAGAATATCTTCTTTCCATAGATTTTCTATTGGATTCAAGTCAGGTGATTGGCTGGGCCATTCTAGCAGCTTTACTTTCTTTCTCTGAAACCAATTGAGAGTTTCCTTGGCTGTGTGTTTGGGATCATTGTCTTGCTGAAATATCCACCCTTGTTTCATCTTCATCATCCTGGTAGATGGCAGCAGATTTTTTATCAAGAATGTCATTTTTTTTGTTTTCTTTGTATGTATGGATTACTTGGGTTGTTACCGACATCTGGTGAAAATTTCATGTGAACAGCACCTTTAGAAATATATTTACTGAGAAAAATGGTGACGTGTTCAATACTTATTTTACCCTATATATATATATACACAGTATATATATAATTACATATAAATATTATATATAAATAATAATACATATAATATTATAATAGAAACATAAAAAAGTAAATACAAAATAATATAAATGTATAATATAAAAATACAGAATTATACATAAAATCTATAATAAAAATACAAATAATAAAAAATAAGAATGATAAAATAACATACATTAAAATAATTCATTAAGAAATAGGTTGTGTGGTTCTATCAATACCTATAAAATTATGTTATCAATTAATATTTAATAATAACCTCTACTGTTCAAAAGTTGGGGGTCAGTTTTTTTTTTTTTAGATTTTTTTTTTTAGCAAGCATGCATTAAATTCATCAAAAGTGATAGTAAATAACTTTTAATCACAATTAATTTGAGCATTGCTACTTATAATAAAAATAAAATGTTTCTTGAACACAAAATCTGCATATTAGAATGATTTCTGAAGAATCATGTGATTCAATGAAGACTGAAGTAATGATGCTGAAAATACAGCTTTGCATCACAGAAATAAATACGATTTTAAAATATATTAAAATAGAAAACATTTATTTTGAATTGTAATATTTCACAATATTACAATTTTTTTATCAAATAAACTTTTAACCAGTGATGTATATATAAATTATATAAAGTAATGCAGTGATGTACAGATAAATAGATCTTAATGATTGTTACTGAAGTACTTGCTTCCCATTAGCCCCTTTCATTGTGACCTATACGGGTTGTTGAACAGGGTAGTTTCTCCTCTTTGTTCTGTTCAGCTCATGACTGCACTGAGAAGCCGAAGCCACTGTAAATAAACATTTCTTTAACCTTTTCCTACGGCACACCTACTATGAAAATATTCTTGAACGGGTTGGTGAGATTTCCGTTCTGGTGTGTCTATCATTTCCATTCTCATATTTCATTCTCCAGCGCTCTGTTCATCACGGATATGACAGAGATTCATTTTTCCCACAGCAAACCCTCTGATTACAGGAGGATAAAGATCATGCAAAGACACGGAGCTGAGTGGCGAGAGGGTTTCCACTGCAGGAAAATCCATATTGTGTGCGTGTGTTTCTGTGAAAGTGATAAGCTCAGCCAGTGTGTGTGTGTGTGTGTGTGTGTGTGTAATCCTTTTAGTCATTATGTGGAGTGAGCTGACAGGTTTCAGATGTTGACATTTAAAGGACAAATCTTGTCTGTCTCTGCAGCTGAAAATCAGAAAGGAGCTCCACCTGTCACTGATATTTACTATACTGTGCGTGTGTGTGTGTGTGTGTGTGTGTGTGTGAGAGAGAGAGAGAGAGAGAGAGAGAGAGAGAGAGAGAGTGAGCAGTGTGTACTAATTAAAAACCACATAAAATGGCTTGTTGATTACATTTATTAATTTAGTGGATGTTTTTATCCAAAAATGAACATAAGTGATTCATCTTAAGGAGGCAATAACACAAGAAGTAGCAATACAAAGCAGTGAACGCATAGAATGAGTAGTTATTTTTCTGACAAGTAGTTCTCTTTTCTGTGTTGACATGTTTTCAACTGAAACAGGAAGTTTGGAGAAATCTTGAATGGCTCATATTTTCCAACAGGCTGTAGTTAACTGTGACTTGCTACTTTTTTTGATAATTAGATTAGGCGGAGGAACGTTTTCATTCTAGAGAGCATCTGATTGGCCAAAAATATTGATACAGCCAGGGTCTAAAAATAACATTTTGCCATACCTGGCTTGAGAAAATACTTTTACCAGCCATGGAACAGTACGTGCATTATTTCATTAAAAAACAGGCAGAAGAAATTGGTGCAACGTGTCTAATTTGAATGAATATTATTACTATTAAAATATATTTATTATTATTATTATCATTATTAAATCAAATGATAAAAAATAAACCAATAAATAAATATCACTAATACTATTTAACTAAAGTATTTTATAATAATATTTTAACTATATTATCATTTAACAACAGTACAATTACAATACAACAATACAAAAAACAACCATAAATCTTTCTCTGCTTTCAAACGTTAATTTTTTATTTTTGTGGAAAACCGCAGTTCACGAGAATCTTTTTTGTGCGTTGTGGTACTCTCGATAATGGCGGAAGACGGTAACTCGGGGGAGAAGAATTGTTGAATAAAGTCTTTATTTTTGTTTTCTTTGCGCACAAAAAGTATTCTTGTAGCTTCGTAAAATTATGGTTGAACCCCTGGCGTCACATGGACTATTTTAATGATGTCCTTACTACCGTATTGGCCCGAATATAAGACGACCCTGATTATAAGACGACCCCCCTTTTTCCAGATGTACCTTTTGGAAAAAGGCTTTTTAAAAAACAAATCTTGTTTTTTCTCAGTAACGCATTTTGTCTTCAATTATTTTCATATTGCATATTTGTCCTATTTTAATTTTTGTTTTGAAAGTATGGTAAAAACTGGTCAAATGTACCAACAATCACATTTAAAAAATATACACTTTTTGATATACCATTAAAAAAAAAAAAACAGGTAGCCCATCTGAATTAGGACATTTAGGCTATCCATCTAATAGTAGCCTACCAAAATCTTATTAACAGTGGAAGTTAAATCTTACTGTAGTCTTCAAATCTGGGTACTGTCTTACGTTTTAAAATCACAAAGGGAGTTTGGTGCCATCAGGCTAACATGACAGTCACGACTCATGCAGCTGTAAGGTTTTCTGCTTCTTTTGTTTTTACTCGCGATCTTTACAACACGCATTACATTACGTATTTCATGGCACACTCGTTTTATGCGTATTTGGCGCCACCTAGTGTTGTGGGTGTATTATTGACATGTCAAAGTCTAGACCCTGAATATAAGACGACCGCGTTTTTTCAGATGTATTTCCAAGAAAAAAATATCGTCTTATATTCGGGACAATACGGTACCTTTCTGGGCCTTTAAAGTGGTAGTTGTGTTGCTGTCTATGCAGGGTCAGAAAACTCTCGGATTTCATCAAAAATATCTTAATTTGTGTTCCGAAGATGAACGAAGGTCTTATTTTTGGGTTTGGAACGACATCAGAATTTTCATTTTTGGGTGAACTACCCCTTTAAAGGCTTTTATTATTTTGCATATTAGGGGTAAAAAAGCAACCATCATACGTGTCTTTATAAGTTCCCCTCCACCTTTTAAGAGTTTTGTTTTGTTGAGCTGCAGTGCAGAGAAAAAAACTGTGTACCCGGTTACATAAAACGACGACTGTAAAACTGGTGATGTGAACAGATGCATAAGGTATTCCCTTATGCAAGTCAATTATGACTGTCAAATCGCAAAATGAATATTCATGAGCAAAGCTGATTCATTTTATTTTGTGTTCCCCACCCGATTACATAACCTGTAACAATGATCTCAATCAATCAATCATTAAACCAGCGCTGTATCCTCGTACTGTGGCAGTTGTTTTTAAATAAACTGTTATTTACTTATGTAATGAACTGATATTTCATCATAAATTTTAGGACAGCATTCAAAACATTGAATTAATCCTGGTTTATGCAAGAATCGGGCCAATATATTGGCTTAAATTAAGCTAACTCTGCTTGGAACAACACATGGGACGCATTTCAAGGCCGCTAACATGATGATCTGTAAATATTTAAATGGAAAAAAGTATAAATCATGTCCATTTCATTAAAATCATCTTGAGAATCTCCTAACAGTTTATATAAAAGGCAATGGCTACCCAGATTGCCTCTGAGTGCTTTTGTCATTTAGATATAACATCACTGAAAGATAACTGATTTCTTCTGGTCAGGAGTTATTTACATATGTGATCTTTTCTAAAATGGAGGTGTTGTGGCATACTTACGGCACCGTTTGTACATACATGTCACATGATCCATTTTCTACCTTGATTGGTCCATCCACTGGGTCCAGTCCTTGTTCTGACAGCTGTTTCAAGGCACTAAGAGCAGCCTGTGTGAGGTAAGGAAACAGATGGCTTTGAGTGAGACAACATAACCCACATCAGCTGCTTTTTAAATAACACTCACTATCAGAAACCCGAGACTGACAGGACGCTTTCTGCTCCCTCTGTTTTGTTTGGCTCCTTCCAGCTCTGTGTTTATCTAACGTTTATCTAATGTTATTAGGTCAACGTTTTCAGGCTTGCATTTCCTCCGGCCAATGAGTGGGTTTACGCTGCCAATCGGCCACGTTATGGGCCGATATGCAAAAAATTTGCAATAAATCAAGTGTGCGGACACAGTGTGCTGAAATAATAGCGTCTGATAACTCAGGTGTAACTGATATCCTGTTTTGCTCTGGAACGTCATTGAGTCCACAGGCAGAATAGCCAAGGAGAGACTTCGACTAAAACCCACAATGTTTACAAACTCGTAATCTAACATCAAAGGAATTGCAATTAAAATTTGAACTTATGGGAAGTATAATAATAACTGAAATGTAATTGTAATTAGTTTAATTTTTAATAATACATTTCATTTTTCATAGAAATCATCCTTAAGCATCATTATTTTTTTTAAATGCCACTTATACAGTAAGCATTTGATTTGTATTTCATATATATATATATATATCTGTCTGTGTGTGTGTGTAGACAGACAGACAGACAGACAGATAGATAGATAGATTAAAAAACTTTTTTTTACTGACCACGGCTGAGTAACTTTTCATTTCCAGAACTCTATAACTTCCAAAACATTTTATGTAATAAGACTCAAATCTGATGTCAATATTTATTTTTATAAGGTTATATGCAAAATTTAAATCTGCTTTCATTTTCGTGGCTCTACTGATGGTTTTGACACAACTGAACTTGCCAAGAGAAATGTCCTGTATTATTTTAGTATGATTTATATACTATTTATATACTATTAGAATATGTATAATATTTTTAATTAGCTTATATTTTTAATTTTTCTGTTTTCATTTAGTTTGTTTTAGCAAATGTTTTGTTCTTTTGTCATTTTTATTTATTTATCTATTTTTTAAAATACTTTTATACTTTAAATACTATTTAGCTTTTATTTATATTTATTTTAGTTTTAGTAATTTTAGTGCTTTTTGCATTTTTTTAAGGCAAGGTATTCCTCTAATATTTATATTTTATTTTATTTCAGCTTTATTTCAAATAACGAAAAAGTTTAATATTTTTTGTTTTGGTTAATAATAACACTGGAAATGTCTAATAGGCTAAAAGAGTACAGCGAATATAAGTCAGAATAATTAGTCAATATTATTAATGTAATTTTTAATGGTTTGTCCCAATGGTTAGACTTAACGAAATTCCTCTCTTGTGAGACAGCATTTGAATTACAGTTTAGTGCATTTTGCTTCCTGTCATTTCCATTCAACATCCTGTATGGGATGGCCAAGTAAATCCAAATTCCAACATGAATGGTAAATGAAGCCTTAAATTCTTTTTTTGCATGCAGTTAACAGAGTTTTACAGTTTTAAGTGCACACAGGCCTTAAATGTATCATTTCTAAAAAGGAAGTGTATCCTGTACAGTATGTGAGTTGGCAGTCAGATGTTACAGGCAGATGCTGCTCTCCTCGACCGGACGTTAGGAAGTCTTATAGAACATGTCTGTCACAATCCCTGAAGCCCTTTCAGCAGGACCAAATAAAATGACTACGACTGAGAGTCATGGCTCTAGAGGGATGCAGAGCGAAAGAGAACAAGAATAGTGAGAGTGTTGTGAGGAGGGGTGCAGGAGACCCTCGCAGTGACAGAAGCGGGTTGAGAATTGGCAGATTCACCTGGTTGTCGGGGCTGATGCTCTCTCCAGCATCCTGCCAATGAGCACCAGATGTGCTGCATGGGACGCAACAACCATGATATATTTCTCACAGCTGACAGCCTATTCCCTCTGAAGCCAAACCCCCCAGCACCCAAGCCCACTCACGAGAGGCGTGGACAGCACACACACACACACACACACACACAGATGT